>NC_053160.1:190782340-191082340 GCF_016835505.1 Polypterus senegalus
ATAGTGTCAAGAGCTACCTGGAGGTCCCGTAATGAAATCCTGGGCTTCTATGAGACTTCTTTCAGCATCTTGCATTCTGCTCTCAGCTTGAACTTGCTGGGGTGGCCTGACCTGGATGAGTTGGCAGTTGTTTGAAATCTCCAATTTGTAGATGATCTTCCTGAAGTTGGGATGGTTGATTTTCAATTGTTTGGTGATCTTTTTAATTCCCTTCCCAGATTCTTCTTTCTAATGGCCTTAGGGAACTCTTTCAGTCTCGACATGGTGATAACACACACTTCAATAATAAAGAGTAAACCAAACTAAATGAGGTTTAAAAATGAGGACAGGTTCAGACAATATCCTCTCTAATGCTGTTCTAATAATTGATTCTAATTCAAGGTATCTGAGGTAGTGTAGGGTCTGCTTACTTTTTTCACATACAATGCTTGCATTTCTGTTTATTTAAATCACAGACATGGACTGTAAAATGTAAATGTGGCCTGATGTTTATGAAATTATATCACCTTTAAATATAGAAATTGTTTAAAAGATAGATAGATAGATAGATAGATAGATAGATAGATAGATAGATAGATAGATAGATAGATAGATAGATAGATAGAGTGTGATGCAAAAGTTTGGGCAACCTTGTTAATAGTCATTATTTTCCTGTATAAATCGTTGGTTGTTACGATAAAAAATGTCAGTTAAATATATCATATAGGAGACACACACAGTGATATTTGAGAAGTGAAATGAAGTTTATTGGATTTACAGAAAATGTGCAATAATTGTTCAAACAAAATCAGGCAGGTGTAAGTGGTTTGAGTCGCACCATTTAACAAAGTCTTTGATTAGCTTCCTGTACTCCTCCTCCTGCCCACTCCTGATGCAGCCCACCATAGCAGTGTCGTCAGTGAACTTTTGCACGCGGCAGGACTCCGAGTTGTATTGGAAGTCTGATGTATGTTGGCTGAACAGGACCGGTGAAAGTCCAGTCCCCTGCGGTGCTCCTGTGTTGCTGACCACAATGTCAGACCTGCAGTTCCCGAGATGCACATAGTGAGGTTTGTCTGTGAGATAGTCCACGATCCATGCCACCAGGTATGAATCTACTGCCATCTCAGTCAGCTTGTCCCTAAGGAGCAGAGGTTGGATGGTGTTGAAGGTGCTAGAGAAGTCCAGAAACATAATTCTTACTGCACCACTGCCTCTGTCCAAGTGGGAAAGGGATCAGTGTAGCATATAGATGATGGCATCCTCTGCTCCCACCTTCTCCTGGTATGCGAACTGCAGAGGGTCGAGGGCGTGGTGGACCTGTGGCCTCAGGTGGTGAAGCAGCAGCCGCTCCATGGTCTTCATCACATGTGACGTCAGAGCAACAGGCCGGAAGTCATTCAGCTCACTAGGACGTGATACCTTTGGGACTGGGGTGATACAAGATGTTTTCCAAAGCCTCAGGACTCTCCCCTGTTCCAGGCTCAGGTTGAAGATGTGCTGTAGAGGACTCCCCAGGTCCAGCACACAGGCCTTCAGCAGTCGTGGTGATACTCCATCTGGACCCGCTGCTTTGCTGGCACAAAGTCTCCTCAGCTCTCTGCTCACCTGGGCTGCTTTAATTGTGGGTAGGGATGTCTCTTCTATGCTGGTATCAGCAGAAGGATGGGTGGAGGGTGCAGTACTCCGAGGTGAGAGTGGGTTAGGGTGATCAAACCTATTAAAGAAGTTGTTCATTTGGTTTGCTCTCTCCATGTCTCTTTCGATGGTGGCACCCTGCTTCGAGCTGCAGCCAGTGATGATCTTCATCCCATCCCACACTTCCTTCATGCTGTTATTCTGCAACTTCTGCTCCAGCTTTCTCCTGTACTGCTCCTTCGCCACCCTGAGCTGGACTCGGAGTTCCTTCTGCAAGCGCTTGAGCTCATGCTGATCACCGCCTTTAAAAGCCCTTTTCTTCCTTGATGTCACTTGTAATCCACGGCTTGTTGTTAGCATAGCAGCGTACTGTTCTTACTGGAACTACAATGTCCATACAGAAGTTGATGTAATCAGTTGGCAGTCAACAGCCTCTTCAATATTCTCACTATGTGACCCCTGCAGTACATTCCAGTCCATAGTTCCAGTCACTCAGAGCCTGCTCTGCCTCAGGGGACCACTTCCTGAATGAGCGTGTGGTTGTAGGCAGCGCCGTCACTCTTGGTTTGTAGTGAGGCTGAAGCAGAACCAGGTTATGATCTGCGGGGTGGCGCTGTATGCGTCTTTAATGTTTGCATACAGTAGGTCAATAGTCCTATTTCCTGTGTTACAGTCCACATACTGGGAGAAGGCAGGTAATGTTTTGTCCAGCGTTACATGGTTAAAGTCTCCAGCGATTAGCACAAGCGTCTCGGGGTGCAGCGTTTGTAACTTAGCAACTGCGGAATGGATGACGTCACTCGCTATCTCCGCGTTCGCTCGAGGGGGGATGTAAACAATAACAACAATCACGTGTCCAAAATCTCTGGGCAAGTAATAGGGGCGCAGACTTATGGCCAACATTTCAATGTCCCTGCAGCAAGTGGAGATTTTAACATTTACATGTCCAGAGTTGCACCACCTTGTATTGACATGGAGAGTGACACCCCCTCCTTTCTTCTTACCACAGGTATTTGCGTCTCTGTCCGCTCTAACCGTGCTAAACCCGGGTAGCTCCATGTTAGCATCTGGGATGGTAGTTGTTAGGCACGTTTCACTAAAACACAGCAAGCTGCATTCTCTGTAGGTTCTGACATTTTTCACCAGCACAGCCAGTTTGTCGATCTTATTTGGTAGTGACTTCACATTTCCCAGGATCACAGAAGGCACCGATGGTTTATAGCGCCACTTTCTCGCAAGCCCCTTTGGTTTTTATCTTATCTTTTATCTTAGCGCCTTCTCGGCTGCCCCGATATCGTCTTCTTACCTCGTCAGGTAAACAGGGAACCACACCGGCGTGGGCATTTCTTCTCAGTGCTTTAAGTTGACTACTTGAATAGGCGAGTGTCGGCGTGTAAAAATCCATGTCAAGTAGTAAAAATAGTAAAAAGTGTCCAGGGAGCGATTCCACATAAAAGAAAGTGGTAGAAGTGATTAGAGAAGTAGAGAAAAAAAGGTAAAAAGATAAAGTCATACACGGAGCTATTGGAATGGCTGCCACTCACGGCGGTGCCGGATATATTTAAAAGAAGATTTATATATTATATATATTTAAAAGAAGATTTATATATTATATATATTTAAAAGAAGATTATATCATGGTATGTCACTCTATGTTAAAGAAGAAAGACATTTCATGTGGTGTACTTACTTTCTCACCTTAGTGTAGATATTTTGTTGAGCTGCCAGATATGTTCTGGTAGTTTGATCCCCACTTTTCCAGTGTGACAGTTTAGGGCTTCCTCGCACCCAATTATTAAATTAATTATTTATTATAATAATAATGTGCACAAAGCACGCTCCTCTCCACAATACTCAATAAACAAATACACAATAATCAATAAACCAATCCTCCACTCCCAGACGCTTAGCCACCCTGCCTCCCAACTCAGCTCACCCGTCTGGGATTTCCCACAGTCCTTTATAGTCCTTGACCCGGAAGTGTTTGTCCCTCAGTCCATGTGACTTTCTATCACTTCCGGGTCAGGTAAAAACTTCTCTTTTCTTCAACTTGGAAGTACGTCATTCCTCCCGTTCACGTGACCAGGTTATAGGGCACATAAGAGTCTTACGAGCCTCTCTACAGCGACTCCTTGTGGTCCCCAAGATATCCAGCAGGGCTTTGTACAAAAACTACAAAGTCCATGAGGCCCTCCTGGAACTCTGGGCACGTCCATGCTGTCTGGACAGCTCCTCCTGGCGGCCTGGGGGTGAGGGCCGGCAACTCTTGACTGACATCCATCACACCAGTTATGTTGGCAATTGGAATCCTCAGGCTGCATTGGAGACACTTGAAGCCCCTGTCAGAAGAATTATACCCAGAAGTCATAAAAAGTTTTGGGGCAGCCACCCGTATATTCTCCCTGGCTGCAAATGGGTTATCATAGAATCGCACTGATGTGCACAAGTCAGAGACCACCTCAGAACTGATTCAGTGATTGTAAGATGGCAGTCTTAAAGGCCAAAACAGGATATGATGTCATAAAAGAGGCCAGAACTGGAAGGATCTTCTTCCATAGGCTTGAATCCGGACATGATGTCATCAAAGGGTTCAGAACTGGAAGTGACGTCATCAGGGCCAGGCAGAATTTCCCATGAACAGTGTTCAGGAAAGTGAGAAAATGAGTCCGTGCACACCGCCACCCCCTGGTCTAACGTGGGATTGCTCTCTTTCAGGCCCTTTAGCTGCCTCCGATGCGCACAGTGCTTGGGGTGTGAATATCTTCAGCTTCTTCTGCAGCAATCAATAAACAACAAGAGCAGCTATTAGGTAACTGTGATTTGGCTTCCCGTGTAGTGAGATTTTCTGTGCAGAAAAATAATGTGCACAATGGGTTGTTTGATGTGCCTTCGTGTGGAAAATATGCAGTGTGTTGCATTTTTAGACAAACATACTGCACTTCTGTGGTGACGTAAATGAGAGAAATAAATAGAACCAATCTGAGAGCTGTGTGACATTGGATCCTTTACACAGCTGCAGAAATGAACACCGGTAAACACAGGAGTGTGAACGAGGCTTTAGAGAGGAGTATTCCCTGTTTTTCACCCCAGAAAATAAACAAAACTCCCAGATACTATTTTTAGTGAGTTTTGGATTTCCATCCATCCATCCATTATCCAACCCGCTATATCCTAACTACAGGGTGGGCTCAGAGCAGGGGTGTCAAATTCAGATCCTGGAAGGCTGCAGCGGCCTTTTCAATTACAATTTTGCCTTAAATGAACTCAAAAATGATATTTTATTTCTTATATGTGTGACCACAAGGGGGCACCACTGAACCCCAAACCTCCAACACAACATCACCCAATGCAGTCCCGGAATCAGTCAGTCAGTCAGTTATTATCCAACCCGCTATATCCTAACTACAGGGTCACGGGGGTCTGCTGGAGCCAATCCCAGCCAACACAGGGCGCAAGGCAGGAACAAAGCCCAGGCAGGGTGCCAGCCCACCTCAGGGCACACACATACACCCCAAGCACACACAGGGACAATTTAGGATTGCCAATCCACCTAACCTGTATGTGAGAGGAAATCAACGCAGACAAGGGAAGAACCCGGGAAGTGAACCGAGGTCTCCTTACTACGAGGCAGCAGTGCTACCATTGCACCACCATGCCGCCATCCCGGGATCACAGATATCTCACCGAGTGTGCCCAAACAACCAAACCACAATTACAAAACAAGTGAATCTTCGTTCTCTCCATTCACTCCTCCTCTTGATTGTTGCCTGCTGCCTCCTGACTGACTCATCCAGGTGAGGTTTCGTGCTCCTTTAAAGATGGACCCAGGAACTCTTCCGGTACCATAGTGTGTCCTCTTGGAAGCATTTTCAGGTCATGTGGAAACCAGGGAGGTCTTCCGCCAACAGTGCCCTCTAACGGCACCCAAGGCTGCACTTCCGGATGCAAACTCCCATGTGCCCTTGAGGATGTTCAAATTGGGGCACCTTGGGAAGATCACTGCCACCTGTAGTATGGGGGATGGAATTTCTCCTCACTCATTCTTTAAGTACCTTTGGCCCAGAAAAAAAGTAATTTTCCTGTACATCCAGCATACCCGTCTGTCCTTCATGGCATTTGTATGTGTTGCTTACCCCATGTAGCATCTAACGAGGGCCAAGAGAAACTTTTGGTCTCATTTGTTTGTGGAGAAGGGACATAAAAAAGATTCTGATAGAACGGGACCCAACGGTGGACCAAGGGTACAAACAGGAGTCCCCTTTACACGACATTATGCTTTGGAGTTGAAGACCTGCCTCTCCACCTCATTCATTGGTTAAAAGTCCCGTCTCCTATTCAAATGTGTGACCCTGTGTGAAGGGGCTTCCGTTTGTGGACTACTTTCATTTTACGGAGATATTTATTTGACAATATTTTAGCATAAAATACCGGTGTTTCCACGTTGTGAGCGTACGACTGGATGACTTGACATGAGTGACGTCAGATTTTTTTTCATGTATGTTTGCTGTTGTTGAGTGTTGGTCACTGTTGGGGTCCCATTTTATAGGAAACTTTACTATGTCACTCAAACTACATGGGGTAAAAAAAGTATTAAAATATACATGTTTTTGGGTTGCATATCTCTCTGTTATATAAAAAGATCGACACAAGACTTTTTCAGAGAGACACTTTCACGTCGCGCGAGATGAGACTTTGTGCCAAGAGATTTAACCAGGCCCAGGGCCGGAAAATAAAAGACAAAGAGTAGATGACAAAGTAGAACGTCATAAAGAATTCAAAAACGCTGGCGCGGTACACATGCGGAGCAGGTTAGAGATAATGGAAGTATGAAAATCAAAATTCTCAAAAAAACTGATAGTAAAGATCACATTGGCGCAAAGAAACATAAATTATTACTCTGCGAAATAACGGAACAGCGAAGAGAGATCGAATACATGGACGTAGGTGATATGACAGAAGTATGGAGATATTGTTCGGCTTGAAACTTTAAGCTGGAGACTTGTAGATCGTCTAATTCATGTTGCCATCAGGGAAAAGTAGTGAAGAGGCGTATCTGTGGGAATTAAAAGAGTTGTTGTTTGCTGAAAGTGAAATCCACAAATGTGAGCGGCAGAGACACGTGAACTGGCTGGCGCGTAGCCCCCTAGTTTCTTTAAATTTCATTTTAGATTGTGAATCCTTCATTGATTCATTTTCCTTTACCTGTAGCCTTGACTTTGCTGACGACGCTGTGATATTTGTGGAGTCAGTGGAGGCTCTGATGTGGGCTCTCGACTGACTGAGCGAGAAGTCTGAGGGTCCTGATAAAAACCAAAGATCAGGACCTTTAATGACCTCGTAGGCACGGCCATCAGCAGGGTGTCTGTCTGCAGAGAGAGTGTCGACCTCATCGAGAGGTTTACTGACCTCGGCAGTGACATTCATGCCTTCCTGTGAAGTCAGTAGACGGATTGGGAAAGCATGGGGGGTCATGAGGTCACTGCAAAGGGACGTGTGGCGCTCCCGATATCTCTGCAAAAGGACGAAGGTCCAAGTCTTTAGAGTCCTGGTGCTTCCTGTCTTGCTATATGGTTGCGAGACATGGACTCTATCCAGTGACCTGAGACGAAGACTGGACTCCTTCATGTGCGTCTCTTCCAAGAATCATTGGGTACCGCTGGTTTGAGTTTGTGTCAAATGAATGGTTGCTCATGGAGTCCCGAAAGAGGCACATGACCTGCATTGTGAAGGAGCGTCAGTTACGGCACTCCGGCCATGTGATGCGATTTCCCGATGGTGATCCTGCTCACTGGACCCTCATTGTTGAGAGCCCGAGTGGCTGGAGCACGCCAAGGGGATGCCCACGTAACACATGGCTGCGGCAGATACAGGGTCATTTCCGGAGGGTGTGACTGGACTGCGTGTCTGCCAGGGGGCGTTGCCGAGCTGTTTAGTCGTGTGGTGGGCGCAGCAACACGCTGTATCAGTGCAGGCCCCCCCAACCTAACCTGACCTGACCTGTAACCAAGCAACACTGAGACACAAAGTGAGCCAACAGATGACCAGCTAACTCCATCCCATTTGCACCCTTTTGCCCATCATATTTGCATTTATAAAATTATTTGGAAATAAAACAAAAAGTTTATTAGAAAGTTTGATCTAATTTGTGATCTGTTTGGGCCCACAAAACATGTTGAGGGTGTTCTTAGAGGAAAACAACTTGTCTTGTCTTGTCATAATGAGAGCAGCAACCTGCCGTTGAATTAACAGCAGACATTTGCTTCCAATTAAGAACTTGGCTGGAGTGACAACAGTGGGCCTCCAGGATCTGAATTTGAGTTAAGTGATTATTAACACGGTGGCACAGTGGGTAGCGCTGCCGACTCATAGTTAGGAGGCCCGGGTTCACTTCCCAGGTCCTCCCAGCGTGGAGTTTGCATGATGTCTGCATGGGTTTCCTCCCACAGTCCAAAGACATGCAGGTTAGGGGTATTGGCGATCCCTAGTGTGTGCCCTGCGGTGGGCTGGCACCCTACCCCTGTGTTGGCTGGGATTGGCTACAATAGACCCCTGTGGCCCTGTAGTTAGGATATAGCAGGTTGGATAATGGATGGAAGGATGAATAAGGGGGAAAAAATAAAAAGAATTCAAAAGTTTTAATATCTTAAAACCTTCTGCCACTGCAGTCCTTCAGAATCCGAGTTCGACACCCCTGGTTTCTCTACAAGTAAAGTAATCCTGCTTTAACTCGACTGACATTGTTTGTAATTTATAATGGAGTGCTTTCTGTGAATAACCACCCCAGATACGCACAGAGAGAACATAAAAACGCCACACAGACAACAAACATGGGAGGCCTGACATGTGAACCAGGACTGTGGGTAATTAAAGCAGCACTGCTGACCTCTGCGCCCTGATGTTTTTCACATTGGTGTAATTCTAACAATTAAGGACTCCATCATCAGGTGTGCAGACTTTATACCTTTTTAAGGACATATGTCAGTGAAAAAGCACAAAGAAGAGAATTCTCCTTTCAGTCAATGAATGACATGTTCTCCCACGACCCGATGCACCTTTCTACCACTAGTCAGACAACATTTCAAAGCTGTCCCGGTTCCATTAAGTGTTGTGCAAAAGCCTGTCAAAAGATAACAGCTTGTCATTTTTAAAACTTGTTAAGTTTGTTAATGATGACTGCTCTGTGACAAAAAAAAAAAATAATCCATTTCTAAAACACCTCCCAAAAAAAGTTAAAGAGAGTGGTGTGGACTGCAGGGGGCACCCTTGAGTCATGTCTGAAACCAAAAAGTACACACAAGGTTTCATTTAACAGGACCAGCAACAACAGAAGGGTCCGGGGGGCACCAAATAAAACCACAAAACCGTGCAGTCATACTGGGCCTAAGCAAGCGGGCTTCATGTCCCACCTCTCGTCTGCAATTGAACTGTTCAAAACGAGATTAAAGACTCATTTCTATTCACTTGCATTCCGTGACCTTCAGTAATACTGATGGTTTCCTCACTGTGATTGCATAACATTACTTCTATTTATTATTTATTTTATTTATGCTCATTTATTTTATTTCTATATACAGTGGTGTGAAAAACTATTTGCCCCCTTTCTGATTTCTTATTCTTTTGCATGTTTGTCACACAAAATGTTTCTGATCATCAAACACATTTAACAATTAGTCAAATATAACACAAGTAAACACAAAATGCAGTTTTTAAATGATGGTTTTTATTATTTAGGGAGAAAAAAAAATCCAAACCTACATGGCCCTGTGTGAAAAAGTAATTGCCCCTTGAACCTAATAACTGGTTGGGCCACCCTTAGCAGCAATAACTGCAATCAAGCGTTTGCGATAACTTGCAATGAGTCTTTTACAGCGCTCTGGAGGAATTTTGGCCCACTCATCTTTACAGAATTGTTGTAATTCAGCTTTATTTGAGGGTTTTCTAGCATGAAGCGCCTTTTTAAGGTCATGCCATAGCATCTCAATTGGATTCAGGTCAGGACTTTGACTAGGCCACTCCAAAGTCTTCATTTTGTTTTCTTCAGGCATTCAGAGGTGGATTTGCTGGTGTGTTTTGGGTCATTGTCCTGTTGCAGCACCCAAGATCGCTTCAGCTTGAGTTGACGAACAGATGGCCGGACATTCTCCTTCAGGATTTTTTGGTAGACAGTAGAATTCATGGTTCCATCTATCACAGCAAGCCTTCCAGGTCCTGAAGCAGCAAAACAACCCCAGACCATCACACTACCACCACCATATTTTACTGTTGGTATGATGTTCTTTTTCTGAAATGCTGTGTTCCTTTTACGCCAGATGTAACGGGACATTTGCCTTCCAAAAAGTTAAACTTTTGTCTCATCAGTCCACAAGGTATTTTCCCAAAAGTCTTGGCAATCATTGAGATGTTTCTTAGCAAAATTGAGACAAGCCCTAATGTTCTTTTTGCTTAACAGTGGTTTGCGTCTTGGAAATCTGCCATGCAGGCCGTTTTTGCCCAGTCTCTTTCTTATGGTGGAGTCGTGAACACTGACCTTAATTGAGGCAAGTGAGGCCTGCAGTTCTTTAGACGGTGTCCTGGGGTCTTTGTGACCTCTCGGATGAGTCGTCTCTGCGCTCTTGGGGTAATTTTGGTCGGCCGGCCACTCCTGGGAAGGTTCACCACTGTTCCATGTTTTTGCCATTTGTGGATAATGGCTCTCACTGTGGTTCGCTGGAGTCCCAAAGCTTTAGAAATGGCTTTATAACCTTTACCAGACAGATAGATCTCAATTACTTCTGTTCTCATTTGTTCCTGAATTTCTTTGGATCTTGGCATGATGTCTAGCTTTTGAGGTGCTTTTGGTCTACTTCTCTGTGTCAGGCAGCTCCTATTGAAGTGATTTCTTCATTGAAACAGGTGTGGCAGTAATCAGGAAATTGAACTCAGGTGTGATACACCACAGTTAGGTGATTTTTGAACAAGGGGGCAATTACTTTTCACACAGGGCCATGTAGGTTTGGATTTTTTCTCCATAATAATAAAACCATCATTTAAAAACTGCATTTTGTGTTTACTTGTGTTATATTTGACTAATGGTTAAATGTGTTTGATGATCAGAAACATTTTGTGTGACAAACATGCAAAAGAATAAGAAATCAGGAAGGGGGCAAATAGTTTTTCACACCACTGTATATTATTCATGTTACTTGTAGGGCGGCCTGGTGGCATTGCTGCCTCACAGTTAGGAGTCCCGAGTCCTCCCTGTGTCCAGTCTGCATGTTCTCTCCGTATCTGTGTGGGTTTCCTCCCTCAGTCCAAAGACATGCAGGTTAGGTGCATTGGCGATCCTAAATTGTCCCTGGTGTGTGCTTGGTGTGTGTGTGTGTGTGCCCTGCGGTGGGCTGACACCCTGCCCGGGGTTTGTTTCCAGCCTTGCGCCCTGTGTTGGCTGGGATTGGCTCCAGCAGACCCCCGTGACCCTGTAGTTAGGATATAGTGGGTTAGAAAATGGATGTTAATTGTATGTTTTTCTTTAATTCTATTATTGTAAAGCACTTTGGCCACAGCATTCCTATGTTGTTTTAAATGTGCTAATTAAATAAAGTTGACATTGACCTCTGTGTTAGGGTGACATGCCTACTTGTTTTCATCTCCTTCTAATTCCCTGCATTTCTCTCTTTTCTCTTCAAAGTCAAAGTGAAATTTATTGTCATCTCAACCATATACAAGTACTGTATACAGACAGACGAAATTGCGAAGCTCAGGGTCTGCAGTGTAACAACATGAAGTGCAAATAATAAATTCAAAATAGAATTAAAATTTAAAATTAAAACACAAACAAGACAAGACAAAGAAGTAGCAGCAACATTGACGTGTAGCTAGCAATATGAACATTGATGCAATGTATGGTATTTGCAATCTAGATACATAAATATAGTCAATAGATATGTAATATAATAAATTAATAAATAAATAATAAATAATAGATATAGATAATACAGAAATGATCAATGTACAATAAGAGTTGTGTAAGACGTGTGTAAACAATGACAAGTCAGAACGTTTCACAGCAGAAGGATATCAAGAGTGTCCAAATCCTTAAAGGTCAGTATGAGATTTTCAGTTTTTTTCCACCTGCACAGTCGTCTTTACAGGAAAGTGGCCGGCATGTATAAAAGTTCATGTGTGTCAGCGGGTTGTTAGAGGTGGTTGAGGCCGTGTGGAAGATCCCGGGGGCAGCAGGGTGTCAAGGAGTCTGACAGCTTGGGGGTAAAAACTATCCTGCAGCCTGGCAGATCTGTTTCTGATCCTGCAGTATCTTTTCTTGGCTGGCAGAAGTGTGACAAGTCCATGTGAGGGGTGTAAGGGGGGTCCTGCTCAATGCTGCAGGCCTTGCGGACACTGTGTTTGTGAAATATGTCCTGTAGTGAAGGGAGAGGCACCCCGATAATGTTCTCTGCTGTCTTCACTATCCTTTGCAGGCACTTGCGGTCGGATATGTTGCAGTTGCCATACCAGACAATGATGCAGCTGGTCAGAACACTCTCAGTGGTGTCTCTGTAGAACATGGTGAGGATGGAAGGGGGAAGACTTGCTCGCTTCAGCCGCCTCAAGAAGTATCATCTCTGCTGGGCTTTCTTGATTAGTGATGAGGTGTTATGTGTCCACATAAGTTCCTCAGTTTTTTCTGCTACTTTAACATCTTGCCAATGCCTATGCTCCTGACTGCTTTGAAATCCTGGCCAAGAGACTCTTCTGGGGGGCATCTTAAAAAAATACCTTCTAGGATCAGTAATGGGGCTTTGAGATGTTTGGACCATCCTCATAGTTCTCCTCCCCTGAACACCAGCTCTTAACCAAACGGCCAGACATCTCCCAGATCGCTTGCCAACTACAGTGGGAATCAGGCTGGAGGACCCCTAGTGTAAAACACACCCTCCTGCCAGCAGAGGGTTCAGAGGTGACAAGACCAAAGCCTTTGTGAATTTCCCCTTGGGATTAATAAAGTATCTATCTATCTATCTATCTATCTATCTATCTATCTATCTATCTATCTATCTATCTATCTATCTATCTATCTATCTATCTATCTGTTATATAGTGCCTTTCATCTATCTATCTATCTATCTATCTATCTATCTATCTATCTATCTATCTATCTATCTATCTATCTATCTATCTATCTATCATATCTATCTATCTATCTATCTATCTATCTATCTATCTATCTATCTATCTATCTATTATATAGTGCCTTTAATATCTACAATGCATCCAGAAAGTATTCCCAGTGCATCACTTTCTCCACATTTTGTTATGTTACAGCCTTATTTCAAAATGGATTAAATTCATTTTTTTCCTCAGAATTCTACACACAACACCCCATAATGACAACGTGAAAAAAGTTTACTTGAGATTACTGCAAATTTATTAAAAATAAATAACTTGAGAAATCCCATGTCCATAAGTATTCACAGCCTTTGCCATGAAGCTCCAAATTGAGCTCAGGTCCATCCTGTTTCCCCTGATCATCTTTGAGATGTTTAATTGGAGTCCACCTGTGGTCAATTCAGTTGACTGGACATGATTTGAAAGGCACACACCTGTCTATAGAAGGTCTCACAGTTGACAGTTCATGTCAGAGCACAAACCAAGCATGAAGTCAAGGGAATTGTCTCGAGGCACAAATCTGGGGAAGGTTACAGAAAAATTTCTGCTGCTTTGAAGATCCCAATGAGCACAGCGGCCTTCATCATCTGCAAGTGGAAGAAGTTCGAAACCACCAGGACTCTTCCTAGAGCTGGCCGGCCATCTAAACTGAGCGATCGGGGGAGAAGAGCTTAAGTCAGGGAGGTGACCAAGAACCTGATGGTCACTCTGTCAGAGCTCCAGAGGTCCTCTGTGGAGAGAGGAGAACCTTCCAGAAGGACAACCATCTCTGTAGCAATCCACCAATCAGGCCTGTATGGTAGAGTGGCCAGACGGAAGCCACTCCTTAGTAAAAGGCACATGGCAGCCCGCCTGGAGTTTATAAAAGGCACCTGAAGGACTCTCAGACTATGAGAAACAAAATTCTCTGGTCTGATGAGACAAAGATTGAACTCTTTGGTGTGAGTGCCAGGCGTCACGTTTGGAGGAAACCAGGCACCGCTCATCACCAGGCCAATACCATCCCTACAGTGAAGCATGGTGGTGGCAGCATCAGGAACTGGGAGACTAGTCAGGATAAAGGGAAAGATGACTGCAGCAATGTACAGAGACATCCTGGATGAAAACCTGCTCCAGAGCGCTCTTGACCTCAGACTGGGGCGACGGTTCATCTTTCAGCAGGACAACAACCCTAAGCACACGGCCAAGATATCAAAGGAGGGGCTTCAGGACAACTCTGTGAATGTCCTTGAGTGGCCCAGACTTGAATCTGACTGAACATCTCTGGAGAGATCTTAAAATGGCTGTGCACCGACGCTTCCCATCCAACCTGATGGAGCTTGAGAGGTGCTGCAAAGAGGAATGGGCGAAACTGGCCAAGGATAGGTGTGCCAAGCTTGTGGCATCATATTCAGAAAGACTTGAGGCTGGAATTACTGCCAAAGGTGCATCGACAAAGTATTGAGCAAAGGCTGTGAATACTTATGGACATGTGATGTCTCAGTTTTTTTATTTTTAGTAAATTTGCAAAAACCTCCAGTAAACTTTTTTCAAGTTGTCATTATGGGGTGTTGTGTGTAGAATTCTGAGGAAAAAATGAATTTAATCCATTTTGGAATAAGGCTGTAACATAAGAAAATGTGGAAAAAGTGATGCGCTGTGAATACTTTCCGGATGCAGATATCTATCTATCTATCTATCTATCTATCTATCTATCTATCTATCTATCTATCTATTATATAGTGCCTTTCATATCTATCTATTATATAGTGCCTTTCACATCTATCTATCTATCTATCTATTATATAGTGCCTTTCACATCATCTATCTATCTATCTATCTATCTATCTATCTATCTATCTATCTATCTATCTATCTATCTATCTATCTATCTATCTATCTCTGGACCAGCAGTTATGTTGCATGCTCATCACATATAGTCTGGTTTTATTTTGAGTGAATCTATATGTAGAATGTAGAATTCTTTATTGTCATTATGCATACACATAACCACATATTTTTTTTGTTGGTAGGACTTGGCTTCAAGGCAGAATAATTAAAATACACTATAAATAGGACCACGTGGTCAGTGAAGGCTGGTCAATGATCACCACCTTGACGTTTGTGCAGACTGTGTTGGTGACAGGCAGTCAAGATGGGGTGGGTGCTGAATAGATGGGTGAGATAATAAGAGGATCCATCTTTACCAGGTTGACCTGGAGATGGCGCTCCTTCATCCAGGTTGCAGTATCAGTGCAACATGCAGAGAGTTTAACTGATACCATGTGGTCCACTTGAGAGAACGACAGGTACAGCGTAGTATCATCAGCAGAGCACTGACAGGAGACACTATGAGACAGGATGATGGGCACTGGTGAGGAGGTGAATGGAGAGAAGTGCACTGATCCTTGAGACACCCCTGGTGTGCTGTTGACATCTCTTCCATAAAGCCCCTTCTGGTGCAGATTGTCGAGCTGTGGACATCCTCTCCAGTCACTGTCACTGATTTGAGTGACCGGAGGCATCACTGTGACCTCTCTAGCAAGTGCCATTCTTGAGGTTGTGGCCTGACCTGGCAATGTGGTCATACTTTCCTATTTTCTTCTACTTCGGTATGGGTGGACTGCATTGAGCTCTGAGATCTGCTCACTGCTTTCGAGGTGGTCTTGTCCATTCTTCTTTCTCTATCTCGTTTTCAGTTGCTCTTTTGTCTTCATTTTGCTTTGCTCTACTATACTGTTCAATAAAATGTGAAAGTAGTTCTCAAGGCCTTGATAAAAGCCTGGCAACAAATGGACAAAGCCTCACCTGGACTAAAGGAGGAGAAGGACGAGGCCTCAAATTAAATGCAATTATTTCTTCTAAACCCCCCTTCAAGGGTTGATGGCTCACAGTCCGCTGCACATGGGGCCTTCAGATTTGACAAACTACTTATTTTACGGCCTTATTAGACGTAACCATAACACATTCCTAGATAAGGATGTACGTCCACTTTCACTTCATTATTTTAACCTGAGAAAACATCAGGAATAAAAATGTGGAGCAGCTCTCTCTCCCGTTTTCTCCCTGTCTGAAGTGAGATAACATGGAGATGACAGCCTCCACATGGCACAAAGTCATCACCCGCCAGAGCGCATCCATTAAGAATCACGAGACTTGGAAAGGGTCCACTGTTGTCTTTGGCTCTCTGATCACAGAGTCAGGCTGACTGCAAATGCTGTGTGGGTTCAAATGAATACATTTGCATAATGTGATGGCGGGGCAAAGTTTAAAAAGCCGACACCACACTTTCAAAATGATTGAATACATCACATGTGCATCCCATCTCGTCTTTATTGGTGGGGTCTCTGCATTCAAGGCAAGTGTGCCTCTGCCCCCCTCATGCTTCTGGGAAAAAACTCACTTCGGTTGTTGTAATGTTTATAACAAACTAAACTTAGCCATCATAATCCAGCTTTTACAATATTCTATAGTATGCTGAATGAATTGGGCCGTGTGTGCGTGTGTGTGTGTGTGTGTGTGTGTGTGTTTACCCTACAATTGTCTAGTGCCTTGTCTTGGGATTGTTCCTGCCTGGAACTCTGTGCTTGCTGAGATCGGCTCCAGCTTCCCCTTCACTTAAATTGCAACAAAACAGAACTGGGACTAAAGTGCAACTTAATAAACTGAGCTCCTTCCCAGTCCATCTTGGCGGTGATCTCATCAGACCTGTCTCTACCGCAAAGAATCTTGGTGTCATTTTCAATTCCTCCCTTTCTTATTCCGCCCACATAAATCCCATCAGCGTTTCTCATCCTTTACGTATTTACGACTTGAGTTTTCGCGCTCCCCTAAAGTTTTTTTGAAAGGAGCCTACTAATACTAATTTGTTCTTTTTTAATTAATGATATATCATAGATGCATATTTTATTATAGGCGGCACGGTGGCACAGCGGGTAGCACTGCTGCCTTGCAGTTAGGAGACCCGGGTTCGCTTGCCGGGTCCTCCCTGCGTGGAGTTTGCATGTTCTCTGCATGGGTTTCCTCCCACAGTCCAAAGACATGCAGGTTAGCTGGATTGGTGATGCCAAATTGTCCCGTGTGTGAGTGTGCCCTGCGGTGTGCTGGCGCCCTGCCCGGGGTTTGTTTCCTGCCTTTCGCCCTCCAGCAGACCCCACGTGACCCTGTAGTTAGGATACAGCGGGTTGGATAATGGATGGATATTTTATTAAACCCACTTAACTTTTATCGACATTTATCTAACTCTATTTTTATTTTTCTAGTATCAGAATGTAGTTTAAGTTAATTTGTTTTGATTTAAATAGATGCATTTTTCATATTTTCGATTCTTTTCTTTTTTTCACATCTTCGCACCCCCCTTTTTGTTACATCGCGCCCCCCTGGGGAGCCTGCCTCACACAGTTTGAGAATCACTGAATCACATTAAGAAACTTTCTTACGTTCACCTCCGTCACGTGTCCTGTGTTCGCTCCTTCCTCTCCTTTTCTAATGCTGAGAACCTTGTCCCTGCTTTTATCACATCCCACATCGATTATTGTAATTCCCTACTGGCAGCTGCCCCTTCTAATCTTATCATATCACAGCTCCATCGTATTCAAAACTCGGCTGCAAGAGTCCTGACACGAACCAGCAGCAGCGAGCACATCACAGCCATCCTGCTCCGTCTTCACTGGCTCCCCGTGTCTTACAGAATCGAATATCAAATCCTACTAATAACCTACAAAGCCTTAAATAACCTCACGCCAAACTACATCAGTGACCTTCTCCATCACTATGTGCCTGTCCGCCCACTAAGGTCCTCTGACTCTGCCAATCTTGTTGTGCCCCACACTGATCTACACTCCATGGGTGACAGCAGGGCCTTCAGCTGTATGGCGAGTGCCCAGACTCTGGAATGACCTCAAGAAATGAATCAGGTCAGCTGACTCCATGAATTCTTTTAAAACTCATCTGTTCAGGAAGACTTTCAGCTCCACTTGACTTTATTACCTTCTCTCAGTTCACCTCCATGTCAAGATGCTCAGGTAATGTGCGTGTATGTCTGTGTGTGTGTGTGTGTGAGACCATCAATTATGTTGTCTGTTGTCCGAATTTACTATCTTACTCTTCTTTATTTATTTATCTGGTTTAGTACTGTGCTATATACTGTATACCCTGCCATTCTTTCTTAAACTCTGTGAAGTGCCTTGACCATGGGAAAGGCGCTATATAAATCAAATGTATTATTGTTATTATTATTATTATTATTATCACCCTGCCTGGGATGACGCAGGCTTGGAAAGTGGAAGGATGGATGGAATTTCTTGTGTAGTTGCCATTTCCTTTGTGTCCGCTGCTGCCAGCCTGTTTGTTTCTGGACTCTCAGTGTCCTCTCCATGCGTTTGCTCAGCTGTGTGCAGGTGAGGCTTCAACTTCTCAGGCTGAGCCCTTTGAAACAACACATTGGTTGATATTTTGTGGCTCCATTTAAAAGATGGGCCATCTTGGACATCTTGTTATTTCGGAGTAGTTTTCCATCCTTATTGGGTTCGTGTTGTGCAATATGAATCAGCATTTTCCCAATGAACAATATTGAAATGTTTATACATATTCATTTGCATTTCTGCATTTGCTATTCAGCATTAGATGTTGATGTTGAGATCTCCTTTATTCTTCTTCTTTGGTGCTTGTCCGGTACACCGATATGTTGATAGATCTTCATTTTATGTGAATTTGAATGGTTTTGCTCAGCTCAATGTTTCTCATCACTGGCGCTGGTAGCCCAATATATTGCCAAATGCTGTATCTCTTCCGCTTCTCTTCATGTGAGGTTTACTGAACACTGTCTCCTTTCTCAGCCACCCTCCAGTGCTGCTGTTGCCTATCTTATCTCTCATGGCTCTCTGCTGCATCCACTGCTAGCACATTCACACTGTCCACCTCACACTGTTCAGTTGGAGTCAGAGATCGTACCATCTGCTCTCACTATCCTTAGTCCAAGCCAGGATCCTTCTAGAAACTCATCAGTGGCCAATGTGCCCAGGCCAATGGATTCACACAAACGCAAACACTGCACAGATTTATAGGATGACCCAGTCCGTTCTGACTGTACATCTCTCTCACTCTCTCTCTCTCTCGCATTCCCTCAGGCTCCACCCCTTTTGACATCAGTTATCTCACAGACTCCAACCCTTTTGACAGCCTTTCTCTCTCTCTATCTTTCTTTCTCCCACAGTCTCCACATCTTCTGACAGCATTACACCCCAGGGCTCCTCCCCTTCTGAAACTATTTCTCCCCCAAGCTCCACCCCTTCTGACAGCATTGCTCTCCCAGGCTCCGCCTTGCCTGACAGTGTTGCACTTCCAGGCTCTGTCCCTTTTGACAGTGTCTATCCCCCAGGCTCAGCCCCTTCTGACACCAATTATCTCACAGACTCCACCCCTTTTGACGGCATTGGAGTTCCAGGCTCCTCCCCTTCTGACAGTGTCTCTATTTCTCTTTTTCTCTCTCCCAGGCTCCTCCCCTTATGACAGCATTGCTTTCCCAGACTCCACCTCTACTGAAGGTGTGGTTCTGCTAGGCTCCACCCCTTCTGACAGCACTGGAGTCCAAGGCTCCTCCCCTTCTGACAGTGTCTCTCTTTCTCTTTTTCTCTCTCTCCCAGGCGCCACCCCTTCTGACAGCATTGCAGCCCAGGGCTCCTCCCTTTCTGAAACTATTTCTCCCCCGGGCTCAACGCCTTCTGACAGCATTGTTCTCCCAGGCTCCACTCATTTTGACGCTGTTCTTTCTCTCTTAGGCCTCGCCCCTTTTGACAGCATATCTCTCTCTCTCTCTCTCTCTCTTTTACTCTCTTCCCCAGGCTCCACTCCTTCTTACAACATTGCTCTCCCAGGCTCCACCTCTCCTGACAGTGTTGTTCTGCTAGGCTCCACCCCTTTTGACAGCATTGGAGTCCAAGGCTCCTCCCCTTCTGACAGTGTCTCTCTTTCTCTTTTTCTCTCTCTCTCAGGCTCCACCCTTTCTGACAGCTATTCTTTCTCTCTTAGGCCTCGCCACTTTTGACAGCATATCTCTCTCTCTCTGTTTTTCTCTCTTCCCCAGGCTCCACCCCTTATGACAGCATTGCTTTCCCAGGCTCCACCTCTCCTGACAGTGTTGTTCTGCTAGGCTCCACCCCTTCCGACAGCATCCCTCTCTCAGGTTTTGGAATTTTCATTCCAAAAAACACCACTGACTGTATCTGATGTTGTCTCCTATAACTGACCATGGACCGCAAAAACTTTATTTTCTCCAGGGGTCGCTGCTGACTGAACGTTTATTTTCCTCTCATCTGTCATCAACTGGCTATACCTCAATGGCAATATTAACGGACTGATTTTATTAGGATCCATTTATGTTGATCAGTTTGAAACTGTTTGATTGTCCTCATCTGTATTTTGGGTGTGTCCTGAACATCACGCCATTTCTATTTAACCCGTCAGCTTATTCCAGCCTGCACTCAGTAAAGAGCACAACACAAAAAAATAAATTGAAAAACTGAGTTGAAGACTTTTCTGTCCAACATGCCAGGGCTCTCATCCTGCCAGTGCTATGCCATACATGTGTCCGCATTGTCTTCCATTCTGATTTTTCATTAAACTTTTAAGTCTGCAACAAAACACACAGGACTTAGGGCTTCGGTGTGAAGTGCACTGTGGATTTGAGAAGCATTTCTCACTGCTGGCCATGTCAGTGCTGCCAGAACGACTGAAATTCCCACAAATGTTTTTTTCGCCACATAATTGACCAGCTTGATTTTTAAGAGAAAACATTATTGTGGAATTTAGTCAATTAGATTATTGTCATGGACGGGATCCAGATACAATAGCAGATGAGCATGTGTGGTCTCCTCCTGAAGGATCACAATCTGCGCTGGTTATGCGGCTCATTCTGCTGTGGAGTAGCTGGTAGCAGAGCTGAACCAACAGAGAAAGATGGGATTTTTTTTTTATATTTCTTTGGTCAAAATTCATTTGAATTGGAATATAACAAAAAGTGTCTTTTGTGATACAGGGCTCATTAAACTCAAAAAAGGATTCAAACCACAAAGTAGGCCTGTGGCCTACACTAGTAAGGAGGGGTATAAGCTTATATTTTTAAAAAAGGTTGAAGAGAAGCATACTAACCCCTGGAATAAATCAAAAAACATACATTATAATATCCATCCATTATCCAACCCACTATATCCTAACTACAGGGTCACGGGGGTCTGCTGGAGCCAATCCCAGCCAACACAGGATGCAAGGCAGGAAACAAACCCCGGGCAAGGCGCCAGCCCACCACAGGGCACACACACACACACACACCAAGCACACACTGGGGACAATTTAGGATCACCAATGCACCTCACCTGCATGTCTTTGGACTGAGGGAGGAAACCCACGCAGACACTGGGAGAACATGCCAACTCCACGCAGGGAGGACCAGGGAAGCGAACCCAGACGGGTCTCCTAACTGCGAGGCACACATTATAAAATAACATCAATAAAAGTAAAGTTTTTTAAATGAAAGATCATCATAGTAAATTGTACCTTTAATCCATGTACATGTAACTAAATGCAGGGCACTGTCACCTTAAATAGATGGCCCACCATCACACAGCATGTCACATGATCTTCATACCATTTGACAGGCAACAGGCATAGCAACGATAAGCAACATGGCTGTGGCCATCAGAAGAGACTCCACAAAAGAGTGGTGAGCACAGCAAAATGGAGCTGCAGTGATGTCACAGTCAAAACTGTCAAATCACATTCCAGTACGTCCACCAATGAAACCTGCCCAAAGAAGGATTCATCACAACGTGACCTCATCAGCCCCACCCATGGACCCTGTGGTGTCCCACACACCCTGCCAGCCCTTTTCTTGCTCGAGGTCCATACAATCCTGGCATCTGCTGGCTTGCCTTCCCTCTAGTGTCTAACAGACATTTCATGTTTCTTCTCATAGTTCCAGTCTCTTTTTCTCTTGTTTTGATGCTAATGGAAGGAGTACTGCTCTACTACTTATGGAGTGTCCTTCCATTAAATAACTGCAGAGTCAATAGCTCTGGAACTGCTTCCTCCGTTAAGGGACATAATGCCCCCTACTGATGTTGGCCTCTGCGGTGGGCTGGCGCCCTGCTTGGGGTTTGCTTCCTGCCATGCGCCCTGTGTTGGCTCCAGCAGACCCCCATGACCCTGTAGTTAGGATATAGCGGGTTTGATAATGGGTGGATGATGCTGGCCTGGTACTACGTGAGTTAGTTTTAAGTGTGGGGTTCATTCCACTAGGACTTCTTACATCAACTGTTATAGTTTAGCTAGGGGTTTGTCACTGACTCTTGTACTCTTATTTGAGTTATTTTTATGTTGTGTTAAATATTGTTTTGTATATTATAATATTAGTTATGTTTCTTCTGTCTGTGTAATTATTTAGTATTTATATGTATTTGTGGTTTAGTGTTTTCAGTTATGTACAATACACAATACAATTTATTTTTGTGTAGCCCAAAATCACACAAGAAGTTCTGCAATGTGCTTTAACAGGCCCTGCCTCTTGACAGACCCCCAGCCCTGACTCTCTGAGAAGACAAGAAAAAACTCCCAAAAAAGGGAAAAAATGGAAAAAAAAAAACTTGGGAAAGGCAATTCAAAGAGAGACCCCTTTCCAGGTAGGCTGGGTGTGCAGTTGCAGTGGGTGTCAAAAAAGGGGGTCAATACAAGACAATACAGAGAAGAGAACACAAGTAATCCTCAATAAAGTATAATAGAAAATATTACAAGTACAGGGCAGAATTCAACAGTAGATGATATCACATGACAGGATTTGGATTTGTTCAGAGACCTCGGCCATCAAGCTGCCCCCCCAAATTGGCCATTCCACAGCTGAGTCAGTGCCAGCCAAACCAATGAAAAGACCCCTCTACTTGGTGATTCCTGTGATCCTCCATCAAGGATGACTTTACCTGAGGCAGGCAAAACAACTTGGCAAGTGAACTGTGGCACCAAATGCCACATTTGAGCACCAAGAAGAGAAACAGAACAGGTGATGGTTAGTAACACATTAGAACTTCTGTTTTAGTGCTAATGACCGACAACAGAGATGCAGTCTGTATAGTTAATCAGCAGCTCTAGTCAGGGTGTGCTAAACTGAAGAGACCGAAGGGGCATCTCTTATAGTAGCAGGCAGACCACTCCACAGTTTAGGGGTCCTGTAACTAAAAGCTCGACCTCCCATTGTTATTTTATTAATCCTTGGAATCCTAAGCAGACCGACATCTTGAGATCTTAATGTGCGCTCAGGTTTGTAAGTCATGATAAGTTCAGACCAGTAAGCCAGACCTCGGACATTTAATGATTTATATGTTAAAAGGAGGATTTTGAAATCTGCCCTAAACTTAACCGGGCGCCAGTATAAGGATTTAAGAACTGGAGTTATGTGTTTGGATTTTCTTGTTCTTGTGATAATTCTTGCAGCAGCATTTTGGATTAACTGGACGCTTATAAAGAACATCCAGTGAACACCGCATTGCAGGAGTCAATCCTACTAGAAATAAATGCATGAATTCATTTCTCAGAGTCCTGCTTATTTAGAAAACATCTTAATTTCCCAACATTTTACAGTTATATACCTTTGTACCGCTCCCAGACCTGGCACAATTATAATATGCACTGCCATCCTAGAGCAGCAGCAAAGAGTGAAAGAGAGAAAATAAAAAAACGATCCGGGGGCGCGAGCGACCAACTCTACTTCTCTACTCACCCACCGCAAGTACAAAAGCGCACCAGCAGAAGCAAAATTTGACTTCCAAGAGAATTGTTATTATCATTTAAAATAAGGAATTGTACACAACTAACACATGAATCATGAAACAAAACACTCAACAACATTCATCACTAATACACAAATGTGAGAAAGAAAACAAAGATGAATGACACCGAGTCCTTTAAATGTTTGGCGTTAGGCCTGATCATCTACGGCCTGTGATGGCGAAGGGTGTGCGGAGCCGTACCTCCTGTTCTGGCAAACATAATCCTACCCAGTCCCTTACGCTGGCCCGTCAAGTCCTCTCCCGAATCACTTCACCTCATGCATAAGAAACGGAAAACGATTCTTACAGAAACGAACGCGGGGTCACCTGACTTTTTCCAGCGAGCTGAGTGGCTTTCCCTCTTGCCTTTTTTGTGGCGTCTGTTTCTCCTTTTGGGTCTGGCGCTCTCTTCTACCTCCTTCACGTGCCTCCCACCACTGATTTACATACGGTCGGCTCCTCCCCTCGTAGCGGTCCGGTGCCACTAAGATTCCCACCGTTGAAGAGACGGTGATTTATTTATTTTTTTAGTGGAGATTCCAGGGACGCCCCCAGCCTGGGCTCGACCCTCACGCACTCACAAATAGAGACAAACAGCCAATGGAAATAAAACAGCAAATAAAGAATGTATTAATAATAAATGAAAACAACGATCCCACGCCAGTTCCCTTTATGGTGATTATACATTAAATACAACAAACCACAAACAAAAACCACACACAATAAAGTCCATGAGAAAATGGCAACAGCTGAAGGTAAATAGTCCAGAGATCCACACGTTTAAGGGGAATGTACCGGTAATTCCCCAAATGGTGAAGATGGGTGGACGGTTCAGGAGCGCTCCGCTCTTCACAGGATGTCCATGAATCCACATAGAGTCCTCAAGTAACAGGCAGACAGCAGACAATCCAGACCCTGACTAAGAAACGATTGAGGACACAAATGAGAAGGCACAGCTATCAGACGAGAACTTCAGACATGAACCACAAAATACTTCTCTCTTTTTTGGTAACAATAGCCCCCTTTTAAATGTCTCGCCGGCCTCTTTGTACCTAACAGCGCCTGCACTCTTAGCAGATGACCAATCAGAGCCACTGCAGGGACTGCTGGGAGTTGAAGTTTCAAGCACCGCTACGCCCTTACAGTCTGTTTGACCCTCCGAGTCGGGTGCTCCCTTTCCCATGAACCATTGGCTGGCCTTACACATTCAGCCATTCCACCATTAACCGGACTGGGGAGAGGTGCAAACTGCCAGAAACACCCACCCATCTCCATGACAACCATTATACCTTGTGGTGTGACCTTTGGAGGTGGGGCCACCATTACATGTTAGCTGGAGCCCCGTCCCCTTTTGCAGAATGGCAGTGAAGATTGTTTGGTAATCTTGTCTGTAGAGGATTCTGATTTTCTGTTGTTTTTGATTTTTGGGGGGTCTGTTGGCTCAGATTCTTAGCTCGTGGACTGATCTTTGAGGGTTTCATCTGTCCCCACCTGCTTCAAGCACACAGCCATCATCCCTGTCCCAAACAAAAATAAAGCAGACTGTCCTGATGTAGCACTTACTCCCATAGCCATGAAGTGCTTTGAGAGGCTGGTGCTAGAATACGTCACGGACATCATCCCTGACAGTCTGGACCCCCTCCAGCTTGCCTACCGTTGCAACCGGTCCACTGAGGATGCCATCTCCATAACACTTCACACCACCCTGTCTCATCTGGAGAACAAGAACTGTTATGCCAGGCTGCTGTTTGTGGACTACAGCACTGCATTTAACACCGTCATGCCATCCCAGCTCATCGCTAAACTCCTGGATCTGGGGCTTAGCTTTTCACTGTGCAACTGGGTACTGGACTTCTTCACTGGCAGACGTCAGCAAGTGCGTATTGGTGGAAAAACCTCCTCCATCTTTACTATCAACACTGGCACCTCGTAGGGAAATGTGCTGAGCCCCCTGCTTGACTCTCTCTACACCCATGACTGTGTAGCTAAGTAGAGCTCTAACACCATCCTCAAGTTGTAATAGGTCTGATCAGCGAGGACGATGAGACGGCCTACAGGGAGGAGGTCAGACTCCTGGCAGAATGGTGTCAGGACAACAACTTTACCCTTAATGTCAGCAAAACTAAGGAGATGATTGTGGATTTCCGCAAACAGGCAGCAGAGCACAGCCCCATCTACATCAGAGGTGTGGAGCAGGTCAGCAGCTTTAGGTTCCTCGGAGTCCCCCTCACTGATGACCTTAAATGGTCCAGTCACACTGCGGCAGTAGTCAAGAAAGCCCAACAACGCCTCTACTTCCTCAGGAGACTGAGTAAGGCCCAGATGTCCCACACAACCCTGTGCAGATTCTACAGGTGTAACTGTGGAATACATCCTGACAGGCGGCATTACATCCTGGTATAGCAACTGCTCAGTTCGGGACTGCAGAGCTCAGCAGCGGGTGGTGAACACAGCACAGCAGATGACGGGCACACAGCTCCCTGCGATCCATGACATCCACACTACACGCCATCTCAGGTAAGTGAACCGTATCAGGCGGGACCCCAGCCGCCCTGCACTGACACTTTTCACCCTCCTCACATCGGGGAAGCGACTAAAGTCCAGTCGGACGCGCACCTCCAGGTTCAGGAACCATTTCTACCCAACTGCAATCAGACTCATGAACAATCAGTAACCTCGTGTCACCTCAACTGCTACCTGCACAGACACTTCTGCCACTGTCTCTATTTATTCCTAGGATTCTGGTTTCATTTATTTACTTATTTATATTCATTTATTTATTGTGTTTTTTTTGTCAATGTTCACTGTCTGCGGGGGCACAAGCAAGCAAGCCTCTCATTGTACATGGTACTTATACTTGTACACGTGACAATAAAGAATTGGTTTTGTTTGCCCTGGGTTGCCTTTTCAGACGCACACTTTCCGCTCATTTTTTATTTGCTTGTTCTCTTTTCATCGATGTACAAACTGTGTGGGTTGAGGATGATCCCTCCACTAAGCTGTGGAACCCTCAGCAGTTGCCGAGCTCACTTATGGCTGGAAATGGTGGCGATCAGAACCTTTTAAAAGTAGTGAAATTTAGGGATAGGGCCAGGAGAAAATGGCTACATGTGGCATCAGATGGCATTCAGACCAGCCTGACTGTTCCGTGGCGAGTCTAAAGATGACTCCCATCCTTCCGCCATTCGGCATGTGGTGCAAAATGGGAGTGCTGAGGAGCAGCCTTGCAGTGCCAGCCTTTGAATGGCACCAGAAGGCTTGTATAGTGTCCTGCTGGGAAGCACATGCACCTTCTCACTTATTGGATGCCTACTAATAAGCGGTGCCCACATTTAGGGTTCCCTTATTTCTTCTTCCTCTTCTGACCAGTAGTAGGCATTGCAGCACCACAAACCCCAGACACAACCACCACAAACACAAGTCGCAGTATAATAAAAAGGTTTATTTGCTCAAAACACCTTACAAAAGGCTTTGCAAATCACAATAATATTCATATTCGTTTCCTTTCACTCCATCAAGCAAGCCTCGTCCTCTTCTACCTGATTTTGACCCGCCTGGCAGAGACTGAATGGCTTCTTTTATCTATGAGCCAGGGGTACTTCTGACGTTAGGGCATAGCCCGTTGGAATCACTTCCGGGTCGAACAGCAGTCTATGAAAGTAGGGATTGTGAATTCCAGCAGCTCCCACTGTTGGCAGCTCTCATGGACCCCAACAGGGCTGGCTCACAGGACTACATGTCCCAGTATCCCCTGCTGGTGTCCACGTGGCAATCCCTAACCCAGGGATGCTGCCATCTAGAGTACAGGAGGAGATAATATTCACCAGTGTTCATTTCCCCTATTCCTTCCATTGCTCTGGCCTCCCGGATCCTTGCTCACTCCTGTCTGTGATGCCAGCCCATGTGTGCCATCCACTACCCTCTACACTTTAGAATAAATAATTCACAGAGAGGTTTGTGGCAGAAATCTTACTTTCTTCACTATTGTCCAAATTAGGGTCAAAACAGAACAGGAATTCTGCACTGAAAGCCTCTGCTCACCCATTCACTTTGGCCTCTCCTCCCTTCTTCTGGGTGTGCCAAAAAGTAGCCGTCCACCTTGAAAAATACCCGAGTAGTCTAAAGCACAAGCCTTCTGTGTTCAAACATTTAACTTTACACTTATTACTAATAATTAAGTAAATGGGCAACCCTGTCAGAGTCATCGCCACACCACCATCATCCAGTCACACTGACAGCAGGCCCACATTGGTGTGTAAGCCTTTCATCTCTGCCTCATTTCACGTATTTCTTTGTTCTCCGACTCTTCCTTCTTTTGTTTCTCTTGCTCAGACAGGTATGTGTTTTTAAATCAGTAGCTTTTATTTTCTCTTTTTTGTGTAATTTACTCAACCTGTAATTTCTGATAAAGTTGCTTGGAACCTCCGAGGGGAATCCCAAAGAGCTCCTGTCTGAACACAGCGTGAGAGCACCTCCACGATAAAATGATGAGGCAGGAGGAGTGACAATCCGCGGGCTCACAACCACTCATCCAAATGATGCAAAATAAGAAAAATTAAAAAATACACCTTACTGCTAAATCTTCAAAATGTTACAAAGGGAGAGAGGGGCTGGGAAAACCACAATAAGCAAAACCCTTGGTTCACACAAATGTCTTTCAAACAAAGAATGGAAGAAGAGAAGCAAAAAGGCTTCTGAAAAGGCAAAGAAAGCAGGCTGGCAGTCCTAAAATCTCACCCTTTAATAAAGCTAATGTCCAAACAAATCAGAAAAAGACACACTTAGTATGAAGAAAGGACAATTAAATGAACAAACAAAGAGCCTGCCTCACGTCCTGTGAAGCCCAAGGTGAGTATGGCCACCCTAACCCGCCACAGACAGGCAGGACACGGGTTTCTCCACACGGCACCCTTTATTTACAGGAGGGAATGCGCTTTCTTCACTTGCCACAAGAGCACAATGTCCACAACACCAAGCACAGCCTTCCTCGCTTCCACTCTTCCTCACAGGCATTGGCCTTCTTCCTTCTAAATTAATTTAAATAATTTCAGCACAAGGCTGCAATGTAAAAAAAAAATGTGAAGAAAGTGAAACGGTCAGAGAACTTTCTGAATCCACTGTAGATAGATAGATAGATGTGAAAGGCACTATATGATAGATAGATAGATAGATAGATAGATAGATAGATAGATAGATAGATAGATAGATAGATAGATAATGTGAAAGGCACTATATAATAGATAGATAGATAGATAGATAGATAGATAGATAGATAGATAGATAGATAGATAGATAGATAGATAGATAGATAGATGTGAAAGGCACTATACTGTATAATAGATAGATAAAAGCCCATTGTGTCAGAAGCTTTTTTAGTTTTCCATGAAAATGCTGCCATTAAAACTTTTTCTCTTTCATCTCTTTAAGACCTCACTGCACAACATATAAAACGTTGATCCCTTTTGGGTGAGGTAATCCTTTAGGTTATTTATTCTTCCAGCTAAACAGAGCTAAATGTCTGATGCTTTTCATTGCATAAAACAATTGCGCTCCACGATTTTTCAGAAATTAGGTTCCATATCATATCATGTCCTCAGCCCACTTAATCCTGAGCAGGGTTATGATGGGGTTGGTGTGGGGTCATTAGGAATGCTGGATCCTAACCCAGCAAGCATAGGGTGCAAGGCAGGAACAATCCCCTAGACAAGATGTCAGTCCATCACAGGGTGAAGACACACACTCACTTCCTGGATGGTTTTGAACTGTGGGAGAAAACCAGGATGCCTGGAGGAAACCCATACGCACACGGGCAGAGCATTCAAACACCATGAAGGGAAGAACCTGGGACATGAACTCTGATTTCCGTACTTTGATGCATCAGAGCTACCAGTGCACCACCCCAGTGTTAAGGCAATTCTGCCAAGCTGGCATGGCAGTCATGGCACCGGAGAGTGGTAAGTTTTTGCATGTGGATTAGCACATGCCAGTAAGAATTTAACTGTTCTCTGACAATAATGGCCTTATAAACCTGTTATATAGCACCTTTCACATCTATCTGTTGATCTATTATATACCACTTTTAACACTGATCACTATTCATGGAGTCAGAGAGTGGTGACATGTTCATTAGAATTTCACCATCCTCCTGTACATGTGGCGGTAAGGACCCTATAAACCCCTTACGTAGCACCTTTCACTCTATCTATCTATCTATCTATCTATCATA
This sequence comes from Polypterus senegalus, assembly GCF_016835505.1. Taxonomy (NCBI): domain Eukaryota; kingdom Metazoa; phylum Chordata; class Cladistia; order Polypteriformes; family Polypteridae; genus Polypterus; species Polypterus senegalus. The sequence continues at coordinate 190,812,122 of NC_053160.1, forward strand.
TAGTGCCTTTCATATCTATCTATCTATCTATCTATCTATCTATCTATCTATCTATCTATCTATCTATCTATCTATCTATCTATCTATCTATCATCTATCTATCTATCTATCTATCTATCTATCTATCTATCTATCTATCTATCTATCTATCTATCTATCTATCACTCTTAATAGAGGTGGAGAGTGGCGACATGTTAATTAGCACATGCAAGTCAGAATGTCACTGTTCACTGTACTTGTGACAGTAAATCGCCTACAAACCTTTTGAACCCAACCCAGTAACCTCCCACTGAGATGTATAACTCCACCCATTTCCAGATTCCGTTTTGCCCCACCCACTCACCTGTCACTTAAACGTTTAGCTCCTCCCATCCATCTGTATTACTAACAGCCCTTCTTCTTGTCCTCATAATTTGCTTGTCATTTACGTATTTCTCTTGTTTTCATTCAAGGCAAATGTGTTCTGATATTTTTCAGGTAAACGTTTTGAGGTCAGATAATTGTACTCCCAAATTCCAGACCTAGATAGTGGTGACATGTTGCACATTGATTAGCATGATTTCACCCAGTCAGCTGCCACTTATATAGCACCTTTCACATCCGTCCCTCTTTTATAAAGCACTTTTCAGATCTATCGCTAATTATGGGGCCAGAGAGTGGCGACGTGTTGATCAACACATGCAAGGAAGTATTTCACTGTGCTCTGAACACAAATAGGACCCCATAAATCTAGAAATTACATAAAAATAAGCAGAAAAACATTTGATGGCTGCATTTAATTAATGCTTATCCAAATGAAGAGTTCAACCAGACATGAGTAAAATTACCAAGTGGTGTGTTAATAAAGGAGTAACATTCTATGATACATAATTATAATCAGAGATGTTTGTGTCCTCTCTGCATTCTTGAGACAAGTGACCAATACGTACAAGAATTTCTTTTGTACCACCAGTGCCAGGCCTGTGATTAAAGGTGGACAAAACGTGGTCTCTTACAGAATTTAATGACTCTGAAGCACAGCAGACACCAGAGGGCAGCGTCTCAACACGACAGAAACAGAAGACCTCAGAGCAGAGCGAGGGGGCATCAAAAGGAGACACGCGTACTTACTGAGAGGTTAGAGACCCCCACCAAGGACACCAGCACAACCTGAGGGTCAGTGCGTTCAGGACATCCACCCAACTCTTTTATAGTCAGTTAACTCAGTTCGTGACCATTTTGGGAGCAGACATCTGTCCAGACAGGAACCAGCTGTGGACGCAGCGCCAGCACAGGCCCCACTCAAGCATTCCACTAGCATTTAAAGTGGTCGGTTCATCAAATGTGCAATGTGGGAGGAAACCTGGAGAATGTGGAGATAAAACCCACGTGGACCCCGGAAAAGGGAAAAGTCTGTATGAAAAGGGCCTGGGCTGAGATCTCAAAATCCATCCATCCATTGTCCAGCACTTATCTAAAGTCGGGTCGCAGGGGGCAGCAGCCTAAGCAGGGAAGCCGATCTCAAAATCAAATTAAAATTTTTGTCTATTTGTTTTAAAATTACACGTACAGGGTGATATGTAGAGAATTGCTTAGCTACTCAATTCCAACGTAGGCCGGTGCCTTCAAGAAGAATATCAAAGATGTGATCCAAGGACTTTGGCGCTGGTCGTTACTCATCGGTCAGCTAGTGACGCTCAACTCCACACATTCTCCTCGACGTCTTGACTTTTATTTTTTATGCCTCCGGGTACTCCTTACTGTATCATACTCTGAGAATCCCCAACAAATAAAAGTTCTCTGTACCTGTCTAATCGCCCAGGCATGTCCACGAGACCACCTGCATTTGCTAGTCTTAGGTTAGCTTTTCTTGCTTTCATTTTATTTATCTGTTCTAATTTTTCGTGCTGCTTTTGAAATATGGGGAATTCAGTTGTGCCTTTAATTCTTGTGATGTTTGCAGGGCAGACAGCTTTCGGAGTAACCGCAAGAAGGACGTAAAAGAAGAAAACGGGTCCAAACCTGGGAGATCAAAAGAAACGGTGCATCGAGGCTTAAAAAGGAAGAGGAAAATCCCAAGTTAACGACGAAAGCAAAGGTTGAGAGGCAATTGTTTTGTTTTTAATCCACAGCTCAGATATGGAAAGACATTTTATATCCGTTGCATTACAGTATCCAGGTTACGACCTCTGAGGACACGCCCATAGCAACAATCATGTGCCTTAACAACAGGCGCCCAACAGTAAGGTGAATGTGCACAACTGCCTGTAAAAAAAGCATTGCTAACAATTTTCTACCCTCCCTTTCCCTTATCTGTGATGTCCACTCTTTTAAGGTTTGTTCTTTTATTATTATTCCCATTTTGTATAATTTGCTTGACCCCTTTTCACCTTTTCGGCATCAGCAGGTACAGCCTTCTTTTTGATCTGTTCAGTTCAATTTATTTCTTACTAGCCGTCCCCCCCGTGGCGCCGCCCGCGCAGTAGTAATGCTGGACAAAACTTTAAAAATCAATGAGCACAATGTGGCAACAGGTAGAGCGACTCAAACAGAGGCTGGCGCGGGAGTGAGGAGGGCCCCGTCCGGCCCCCCCACTGCTGACATCACGCTTTCCCCTCCCATCGGCCCACAGCCTCTCTCTCGGATTAGCGTGAATAAATCACTCATGCAAGTAAACTCTGATCCTAAGTGCGATGAGAGAAGTCGCAACATCCACCGGAATGTTCAAACAAATTCTAGAAAAAAGCCCGATCTAAATCCATTGAGTAGTTCTCTTGCGAAAAGCGGACAGACAGACAGACAGACAGACAGATGTTGGATTTTATATACAGTATATAGAGATTGTGCTCTGCCCTATATGGTTGTGAGACATGGACGCTATCCAGTGACCTGAGAAGAAGACTGGACTCCTTCATGTGTGTCTCTTTGGAGGGTCCTTGGGAGCCGCTTGTCTGACGTTGTGTTGCTCACGGAGTCCCAAATGAGGCACATGACCTGAACTGTGAGGGAGCGTCAGTTGCGGCACTACGGCCACGTGGCGTGATTTACCCAAGGGTCATCTGGCTCATTGTTGAGGACCAGAGTGGCTGGAACTGGCCAAGGGAATGCCCACGTAACACCTGGCTATGGCAGATAGAGGGTCATTTCCAGAGAGTGGGACTGGACGGCATGTCTGCTTGGTGGGGTTACCAACCAGGATTCTGAGCGGTTTCTTCGTACGGTGGGTACAACAACGAGCTGTACCAGTGAATGTTCCCCAACCTGACCTGATCTGACCTGATTGGATGCTCAGAGCACTTGCGCTATTTTGTGTCCAGAACGTATTAACATTCCATCCATCGCTTGAAACATTTGATTCCGTTCAGCTTAATTCTTCTTCTTCCCAGCAACCTCTGTGCCCCCTGAATGTGCCCAATGCTGTAACACTGCCAGGGCTGCTAAGAATTGTAGGCAATTTAAGCAGCGCTGCTACAACCTTGCAGATCTTCACACAAGTTACGCTACACGCTGCTGTCAGGCTGGACTTCTGTGAGAGAATAAAGGGAACATCAAAGGGGAATGCAGTCATTGTGCATGAAGCATTTTGGTATGCAGTACAAAAAGAATAAGAGCTGAACTTAAGAGATACTGAAGAACAGAATGTAGTAGAAATGAGACTTTTATTTGGGTGTATAAGCCAAACGAACCAATCGGAGTAAGCAATAATTCAGGATTTTTAGTCAGTTATACATCAGAATGACTCTCTGTGCCACTTCCAGCGTTTCTCAACCTTTAAGTATTTGTGACCCGAGTTTTCAGAACAGTTTTAATCGCCTAACGTTTTTTTGAAAGGAGCCCACTAATACCAATTTGTTCTTTTTTAATTACTGATATATCATAGATGCATATTTTATTATACCTACTTAACTTTTATCAACATTTATCGAACTCTATATTTATTTTTCTAGTTTAAGTTAATTTGTTTTAGTTTCCATAGATGTATTTTGTTAAATTTTCCATTCTTGTTTTCTTATTTTCACATCTTCTTTTGTTACTTCACGCCCCACAGTTTGAGAACCACTGGTGTATTCTGTGACCGTTTGCTGACACCTCTGCTCAGGGCACTGTCTGTAACAGTGAAGAAATGTTAAAGACGCATTGAGTAAGCTTCCTCCTGCCTGGTTCCCGACTCAAAGAGGTCCTTATTGAGGACCAATTTCTTTTTTTTAATATATTTCCAATTTCTTTCCTTCACACCTCTGTATACAGTAGCTACAAACTCACGCTTGGGTGACCAGATAAGTCCACAGACAGCTGAACTTCAGTCCTACTCTGGGGTGTATACCTGCTGTGCGTTCACAGACCCTCTAACACTCTCACTTATGGCTTCACTAACCTTCTCTCTCTATTTCACAGCTTAACACCGAATGCCAGGATGCCCGTCCATCACACATATGGGCCACACAAAGCTCCATGTCCCCATTGCATACCTGCGCAACTGCGCTGCCATCTTCTTCATTGGAGCTTCAAACTCCTAAGGTAAGTGCTGCTTAACTATTTCAACAAAATGAAAAATGGCTACAAGTTGTTGCAGAGAAATATCAAAACCTACCAACTCTTTGACAAGATCAGCCGCATGTATTTGTCTGTGCACTTCAGACTGTTGCCCCCTGCAGGACAGGTTACTGCATTGCAGTTTCCTCACAGGGTAAAAGGGTTAAATGGATGACAGGACAAATGGCGGGTTTGAAAAGGCCAGTTCAGAACACTAAAAGTGCTAGCAGCACAATTCATCTTTCTGGTCCTGAGCCTACACTACTATGGCCCCGCTTTATGTGCAGTCTTAAAATATTAGAACTCTGACATAACACAGGCCGTGATGTAATGTGTATTTCATTAGAGTTCAAACCGTTGACAGAGCTCTGCAAAAATGGCACATACGGGGAAATGAACTGCAGGCTTACTTTTATGTCGGCTTGTTGTCTGCATTATTTCACAACTGCACTTCATTTTTTTGGTCTCTTTTATCCTTCTTAACACACAGGGTGCCAGCAGAGACGTATTTTATAGCCCTGAGTCATAATACAGTGGATTGTAAAAGCGGATTTATAGTTGAGCGCTTTACCAGCACGAGCACTTCTAGTAACTCATCGGATTAAACTCGAACCGTCTGCATCGTTCTGCCATGATGAACTAGGGTGTGATGAGTGGGGTGAGCCTGGGACTTTCATTTTTAAGCCATTACTGTTATGATTAAGTTTTTGTTTAATTTCATTTTCTTCTCCCCAGCATAAATTTATTTTATTTGTTAAAAATGCAACACACAAGATGGTGAAAGGGAATGAGGCCTCTTAAAAGACCCACAGAAACAGGCTAGGACTGGCACCAACCTGCCCAGATGTAGCCTCATCCCAGGCAGCCAGACCCCAAACTCCACAGCAGGGCCGTCTTAACGCATGGGCGAGCTGGGCAGTTGCCCAGGGGGCCCCATGAGAATAAGCTAACCTATGTATGATGTGACTTGCTGAGTGGCTGTGTAGGTAGGGACCCCAGTGCACTGCTTTGCCCGGGGGCCTATAGTGCTGTTAAGACGGCTCTGCTCCATAGGCAAACTTCGGCCTGTGCAGGCCCATGATGACCATAACACCTGAGAGAACTTCAGCAGTTTTGGGAAGCTGATAGAAGGCTGAAATACTGACATAAAGGGGGAGAATACTTAGGAGATCAATTAGTTTCAATTTTATATTTGTAATTAATTTACACCACTCTGCAGAGATCTGTTTCACTTTAACATTAAAGATTTGTTTCCTGTTAATCAGGGTCAAAAAAGCCAAATTAGATCCACTGCGGTTCAATGTTCTAGAACAGGGGTGCCCACACTTGCGAGCTACTTTTAAAATGACCAGGTCGAAATGATCTACCTACATTAAAAATACTATATATATATATATATATATATATATACAGTGATCCCTGCTATATCACGCTTCGACTTTCACGACTTCACTTTATCGCGATTTTTTTCTCATTACCAACATTAACGTCACTACGCATGCGCTTTCTGAGAACTTGTATCTAAGTCCTACGATGGCTCCTAAATGTGCTGCTTTTACTAAGCCTTCTGACAATAAAACTAAGCGCCGGAGGAAGATGCTCGCTATCCAGGAGAAGGTGAAACTCTTGGATAGGATTAAAGATCGCAATACCCTACAAAAGCCTCCTCACGCATATGAAAAGACAGCGCCAGCAACTGCCTATCAAGACGTTCTTCAGCCGCGCACCCAGACACCCACTGCCTACTCCTCGTACTTCTTCACTGAAGACAACAACGCAACTGCTGAAGACACTGCACCACTTCTGAAGACTCTCCTACTGAGGTCGTGCCTTCATAGGTTAGTGTTTGTGTGCAATTAAATGTACAGTACAATAATCTACTAGATAAAAGCGGTCAGGATTGTCCTTCCGTCCCGTGAGTGCAAAGCGTAGCGGTATTCCGCTTATTACAGACTTACTACTTGTGGCTTGAGGTACGAAGCAACGCGATTTGAGCAGAGTTCTGGTGCTCTCATCGTTCCCTTGCTTTTGTGTGCGATGCGCTGGAAAAATAGACAAAATGATGTCTCTGGAAATAATTAATGTTGATGGAGTACAAATGCCTCACCGCGTAGTAAATATCAGGGGAGATGGTGCTTGCTTATTCTCATCTATAGCTTATTTAGTGCATGAAACTCCGTCTTTAGCGGTACAGATTCGGGCTGACATTGTACGACTTTGGACAGGCACTTGAGGGGATTAAAAAAGGTTTTCAGGAGATGTTATGAATGGACACTTTGATGTTCTCAATCCCTACACTTACATGCCTGATGTACACATGGAGCGCACAAAAATTAAGGATAAAAGTCGGTCGCCTTAAAAGGCGAGTGCGCCTAGTAATATAATATTTGTAACGTCTAATATGTCTTATTTTCTCTTATTTTGTCTAATATATTGGGTAATACGAGTGTAATGGTGACTAAAGGGTGTTGTTTCATGTCTAGAGGGCTCTAATAATGCTAAAAAAACGTATTTAGAAGGTCGTAAACAGGTTTTCTATACCCTAACTGCGAAAATATTCGATTTATAAATTAAGAATCCTACTTCGCGAAAATTCATTTATCACGGTAGAGTCTGGAACGGATTAACCGTGATAAACGAGGGTTCACTGTATATATATTCATGGCATTCGTAGTCTGAATCACAATCTGATTGTATGGTTGGTTACCTACCAGGTAACGCTTGTGGTTGGTCTGCAAGTCGGCAAACATCCGCCACGGTGCCCTCTTCAGTTGCGAGAAGCAGATCATAGATTGTTGCATAGTTTACTGCCAAATAATACAAAGAGTACGCCACACGTGTTTCGCCCTAATTCTGGGCTCATCAGGCGTACACACTCACTGCACCCCCTCTCGAGGATCGAACCTCTGCGTCAGAGGTAAGCCTCTTTACTTTGCACCATGGCGTGTGGTTCATTTATTTGACAGCATGTAGATCGAGGTAATTAACATTCATGGCATTCGTAGTCTGAATCACAATCTGATTGTATGGGTGGTTATCTACCAGGTAACACTTGTGGTTGATCTCGTAACTGAAGTGGGCACCGTGGCAGATGTTTGCCCATTTGCAATGTAAAGATAGACTAATGTTTAAAAAAAATTTTCTTGAATGCAACGCGATTTACCTGCACTGCCTTTCCGATCTACCGGTCGATCGCGATCGAGGCATTGGGCACCCCTGTTCTAGAACAATACAATTTGAAAACTTCCAAGGAAGTGAATACTTCTGAAAGGTACTGAACATAACCTGCTCACCAACTGCCCAGTTGTAGGCCCATCCCAGGCAGCCAGCACTGAAACTCCACAGGAAAGGCTTCGGCCTGCACAGGCCCAAAAAGGGAAACACACTTTAAAAGTTCAAAATTTTGAATTAGCTTAAGCTGGCCTAATTAAAGAAATGTAATGACTTACTTCATGAGGTCAAAATACATAACAAATAAAAGTAGTTGTGTTAAATATTTGAAATATTAAATTTATGTTTTGATCTAAATGTTTAACGTCTAAATATTCTTAACTGTCATAGAAATTTGGTCCAAAAGAGGTCCAAAAAGATCAAAAATAACATTTTCGTAATCATTAACCTTGAAATAGTCTAAAACGATAGCCCACATGCTTATGTTTGAAATGTGTCATTCTGGGAGTAACTGGTAAAGAATCAAATATCAAAAATATGATCATATTCATGATCAGCTACTTTGAAATAAAAAATGACACCCAACATGCCTGTATTACCAAGTTCTGTGAACAGCAGAGACTTTGACCCCACTAGGTGAACCCCTGGGGTCAATCAATGTGTCCTGAAGTATAAAATTGTCATTTTCTGGAGCTACAGACTGCTTGTATTGTTAATTTTTCTCAAAAAAAAAAAACCCCACAATGAATTTTAAAAGAACCAGTTTACAAAGGAGTTTGCAGGACCCTAAAGGGGCAGATTACATTGAAGACAGACGTACTTTCTGTATTGTAATGTGCCCATTTCATGCAGTTTAAAACTTAATGTTAAAAAAGGAAGGAAAACAACACAGATATGCACAGAATCAAAACCGTTAAGCGGAGTCACCAGTCAACAGGACAGCTAACCAATCACAAGTGTTTAATGTCACATTTCCCAGAATCCCACATGTAATTTCAAAATGGATAATGTGCTGTCTGAACGACCGAGTGACAGGAACGACATAGGAAGTGACATCAGAGGCCATAACACTTCAGAAAGAGATGCCAGGAAATGTAAACTTGGTCATCACACTGATTGCTAAATTAAAATGCCACTCAGGTCAACATCCACCCTTGACATTGCTTATTTTAAATAAGCTTTACTAAGACTATAAACATCCAGACTTTGCTATTTTTCTTCCCATAATACCTTCCTCTCTTAGTGTTGTTAAGCTTTAATAAATAACATCTTGCTTTCACATTTTTATACTTTGTCTTTATATGTAAAGTGACTTAAGTAATAAAGTAAACCTTAGAGCACCTGGTGCAGGGGACATTGCCATTTGCTCATCCCTGCAGGGTTATAAAAGCTGAGTAGTCGCACATCAATAGGAAGAACAAAGTGCCGTAGAAGTGAGACACCATGGGGTAGTGGGGTATAACCAAAAGGTGTATGAGCCTTTGTGAGTCCCTAGGACATCCGTACGTTTGTCAGTGCTGGTGACAGTGAGTCCCTATGTGGAATACTGAGAGTGACAGGAACGAGGCGTCATGCATACCTACTTATGTGGACGGGATCCCAGATGGCTTATCATGGACTGACTGGCAATTAGGCATCACTCATTTACAATCATGTGAATAGGATCTCTGAGTGTGTGTATGTGTTTGTCTCTATGTGTGTGTTTTGATATATGGCCAGCAGCTCATCCCGGCCAATACCTCCAAGCCACCAGATGGAGCCCTCCCTGTGCCGTGGAGATGCCCCGAATTCCAGCAGGGCATCATGGTATGTGGAGTTTTAATGCCCAGCCCTGCCAGATAATGTCGGGGCCACCAGGAGACGCTGCAGGGAGGCCCAGAGACTTATATTGTCAATACAGCCCGGAAGTACGTCACAGTCATGGGGACAGAAGAAACGGCGCACTTCCAGGTGGAAGAAAAGGAGTTTTCACCTGACCCAGAAGTGCTGGATAATCACAAGGACTGTGGGATCAGAAGCACTTCCGGGTCAAGGACTATAAAAGACTGTGGGAGATCCCAGATGGGCGAGCTGAGTTGGGAGGAAGGAAACAACGCGTCTGGGAGTAGGAGGATTGGTTATTATTGTATTGATTATTAGTAGTTTATTGTTTATGAGTATAGTGGAGCGGAGGGTGCTTTGTGCACTTTATTATTGTAATAAAGTCAAGATTTGGACTTTTATCTGGTGTCTGGCGTCTGATCCGAGGGTTCAAGGGGACGACAGCACCCCCTATCTGTCACAGTGTTAATGTTAATCTAAAAGCACTTTATGGAGGAATAAAATTGCTTTGATTTAACAATTACTGTTAAACACGTTTTGCTAGTTGATGTAATTAGTTTCAAATTCTTTTTCAATTTGCTTTTTTTTCCTGTTATTGTTATGAAACTGCAGCACAATTTCTGTAGTCCAGAGCCTCCACTTTGGAGCTCCAAGTGGGTGGAGTTGACTCCAATGAGCACCAATAGGGTTTGGCTGCAGACCTTCAGAGCTCCGTCTGGTTACACTGTGGTTAGGGTTAGGGTTGTGAGAGGCTTAACGACTCAAATAATGACAACGGCCCATGAAGTCCACTCCAGGGTGGTGGCTCCGGACTGCAGGGAGACCAGACTCACACAATCAAGAAGATGCCAGAAAAGCTGCACTGGGCTCCGTTTACCCATCATTACTTGTCAATAGTGTTATTTATTTAGCAGTTCTAATTTGTCCCAAACTTCACCTATCTAGATGCCTTTATCCAAGGTGACTTATAAAGCAGGTTGTAAAACATACGAGACGCAAGCATCAAAAGCAATAGACCATTGGATAAAAAACCAAGCAAGAGGGAGACGTCCAACAACAGCAACGACTACTACAGTACTACCATATAATTATACCTGCAACAAGACTAAGAGACAAATCAGGGTTATAAACGCTTTGTCAGTACAGCAGCAGCCGTCCTCTAGAAGAGACACTAAGCAGTTCCAAAATATTTAATGAAAAGCTGAGTCTTCAAAAGCTGTCCAATCCTGAGGAAACTGGGTGCAGTTTGAAAAGACAAAGGGAGATCATTCCATGGCATTGGAGCAAGAACAGAGAAAGCCTCGTCTAGTCGTGGGATGCCTGGCATGAGGAGGGATGGTCATCAGACAGTCAAACAGACAGAGGCAGACCAGAAGCTTCTTGAAGGGTCATATGGAGAGACGAAAAACTGGAAATACTGAAGAGCAGAACCTGCAAGGTCAAGGTAAGAGTTTTGAACTCTCAGTGAAAAGACCAAAGCAGAGGAGTGGACAGAGTGAAACGAGCAGCAGAGAACTCCAGTCGAGCAGGAGGAGCTGGAGAGACGTGATAGCAGTTGAAGGAAGACCCACCAGAGGAGAGTTGCAATCGTCCAGAGGAGAGGACACCAGTGTGTGAACAAAGAATTGTGTGGCATTATTAGTGAGGTGTGAATCATCGGACTATTGTAATGAAAGAAGTGACAGGGTGGGATCACTGAAGAAACAGGTTTAATGAATGAAAGATGAGGATACTAGAGCCATGCAGAGATTGCTGACCATGACTGCTCTTGAAAGGGGACATCCTCAAGAGCAAAAATCTGAGAATGGAGAATCAGAACACAAGTACAGGATATCCGACTTTGAAAGTTAAGTTTAAGGTGATGGGCTGAAGTCTGTGGGTTGAAAGACAGAAATGAGAAGATCTATGCATCACCTCCACAGAGGTGGTAGGAAAAACCACGAGAAGAAAGATCATTACCTAGGGAGCGAATATAAAGAGAGAAGAGGAGTGGGCCCATCACTAATCCTTGAGGCACACCTGTGGAGAGGACAAGGCGTTAGACCAGGTGACACAAAAGGATCAGTCTGAGAGGTAGGAGATGATCAGCCCAAAGTGGATCCCCTGATTCCAAACTTATTGAGAGAAGAGATATTCAAGGAGTGGTTCACACTATCTGAAGCTGACGGAAGGTCGAGAAGGATAAGGTCAGGGGAGGAGAGAGAAGCAGTTTGAGCAGATCTCAGATCATTTGTGACTGAAAGCAGTGCAGCCTCAGTAGAGGGTCCCTTGCAGAATGAAGACTGAAGAGGATCTAGTAGACCGTTGTCAGAAACATAAGAGGAGAGTTGTTGGAGGTCTAGGTGTGTCTAGAGCAGCGTTTCCCAACCTTTGTGATGTTACAAGCCAGTTTTTCACTATTGGCGTTTCCCTGGTCCCCCTCTGTGAATTTTATCAGGATTGTCTGAGTGGGGGGAGTGAGTTAGTCCCCATTGGTCAATCAAGTGTGTGTGTTCCCATGTGATCACATGTGCAGCAGAGTGTTAGATGAATTAAGAGCGATCATCAGTACTCTTTCTTCTTGGTGAATCGAGCACATTCATCAGAGCAGGAGTTGGTGTCAGGGTCATCCAGGATCAGCCACGATCCATGTGCAGTGCTGCTGCTGTGAATAGATCGTGTTTGTTGCCGGTGTGGCCCACAGGTTGGGAAATACAGTTCTGGAGTCTTGGACAGGAATGGCAGAATGGAGACAAGACAGTAATTCTTAATGGCAGATGAGTTGACCGGAGAGTTCTTGAGAATAAGGTCACATGAAACTTCTTGAAATCAGATACCAGCAGTTTTTGAGGCATTAAAAACGAGATGTGTGGGGTCAGGGAAGGAGAGGTAGACTGAAGAAGATGGTTGATTGGTGGTTTCAGAGTAGGTCAGAAATGTCAGAGCTGTTTACAGGAGAGGAGGAGGTGTGAAAGGTTTTTGGAAGTGAAGAAAGAAGGAAAGAAGCAAAATCATTTGGGGAGATAGATGATGGTCTTAGAGCAGCAGGACTTAAGAGGGTCTTGAAGGTAGACAAGAGGTGGCAAGGATTTCTCTCAAGATATTCCATCAAAGTAGCTTTAAGCCACACCTCCAATCTCGAGTTATTGGTTGGACTCCAGGTTTGCAACTCCTGGCTCTCCAATTAGCTTTTGTTGAAGTCATCAGCCTAGGGGTTCACAGACTTTATCTGAGCCGCCGCCTGTGAGTGTCTGAATGACGTATTCAGTTGGTACAGGAACTGTACGGTAATATGTGTGTCATTAGTTAAATGAATTTGAGTACACAATCAGGGCTGGATTAAGACGAAATTGGGCCTGATGCTGCAGCGCAAAAAAAGGCCTATTTTTACTCGGCATTGGCGTACGTGCATTCGACACTCACCGTACATGCGCACTCAGACCGACCGAGGAGCCTTAAATGCTTGTGACGCAACCAGCCAGCCTTTATTGAACATGAATAATAATAACGACGTAGTATCGTAACAACTCGAGATTAACATCAAACATTCAACAGCAATTGTCTGAAAAGTGCACTCAATGCAGAAAACCTAACAATGAAATACACTAAATTTCACAATTCTCTTACGAAACAGAGAAAGAAAAAATGAATTTGCAGAGACATTGGGTCAACGTGACTCAGCTCAGACTTTTGTCCACGATTTCAATTTCAAAATAGACCAGAATCCTGTTGAGGATTTTAAACATTCTAAACATCCATGCCAGGCCCGCAGGCCGACTTTTAGTTTTACCTTCACCGATAACCATTTAAACAGCCATCGATTTTTACTGTACAACTAACTTTCAAGGTGAAAAATTGACTACGTGGCACTTACCGAACAGTAATAAAGTGGCAAGAATCCACAAGATATTGCAAAAAATGCAGCTAAATTACTAAGTAAACTGTTTAACGTAAAATTGATAGCATTAACTTGAAATCTTCGGTTAACAATAAACACAACGACGTTATAGTTACGTCACCGTGCAAAGAACAATAGTAACTGTATAATAAGTAACACAGTGTCTAGGCGTCCGAATTTCGGGATCCAAATTTCATTCTAAGAATTATTTTGAGGTTAATATAGCAAAGGAAAACTGTTCAGCTTCCGGAAAATTCTCATCTGTTTTCATCTGGGCCTATTTCAGGAATGGGCCTAATGCTGCAGCACCTTAATCCGGCCCTGTACACAATGAGAGTTCTGAAAATCAAGAGTACACCTTTTGAGAAGAATTTAGGAGTCGTAGTGGACACTAAAGCTATCGACTTCCCAACAGCGTTCAGAAGCCATAAAGAGAATGTCAGGTTATATAGCGCCTTGATGGGTGGAGTACAAGTCACAGGAGGTTCCGCTGAAGCTTTTTAACACACTGAGGCCTCGTCTGGAGTCCTGTGTGCAGTTTTGGTCTCCATAAAGACACAGCAGCACAAGAGAAGGTCCAGAGAAGAGCAACTAGGCTCATTTTGGGGGACTACAGGGGATGAGGTATGAAGGAAAGATTAAAAAAGCTGAACCTTTATAGTTTAAGCAAAAAGAGGATGAAGAGGAGACCTCACTGAAGTGTTTAAAATTATGAAGGGAATTAGTGCAGTGGATCAAGATGGTGACTTTAAAATGAGTTCAACAAGAACAAGGGGACACAGCTGGAAACTTGTTTTCCTTCCCACAGAGAACCACAGACACTTGGAATAAGTGAGCAAGTCGTGTGGTAGGCAGGAGGACTTTAGGGACTTTCAAAACTCGACTTGATGTTAGAGGAATTAAGTGGACCGGACTGGCGAGCTTTGTCGGGCTGAGTGGCCTGCTCTCGTCTAGAACGTTCTAATCAAAGTTAGGTGAAATTCCAGAACGTGGGCTGATTTTGCTGAACTGAATTCAGCAGGTTAGTTCATCTCTGTATTCACAGAACTAGGAACTGAGCAGCGTCAGCCCTTCCAACTCCATGTAATGAACTTAACATTTGAATTAAGTTTACTACAGCTGTCACCATAAAAGAAGAATGACCGTCTAATGTTAACACCCCATCCAAAGAACAATCATCTGATTTTGATCCCTCCGTGATGGGTTCAACTCCTCGAAGGTTCTTCCGCTGTGCACATGTGAAGCCCGGTCCTTAAATATTTATTTTAAAGAAACGCCTTTTTTCGTTGCCCACGCAGCACACTTTTGACACCTTATTATTTTCTACTGTCAATGGAAAGTGGGGATAATCTCGACGGGAGCGTTAATTAGGTGCGCCATTAACGTGTCGCTCTTTTTCGCTGTATGCGTGGACAGCGGATGGTGGAGTATGAGTGTTAGGACAAGCTTTACAAAAATAGCCCCCCCACGCCTTGTGGGGTCGATCAGGAGAGCAAACAGAAGAGTTTTAAAAGCGAAACGATCGCAATGAAGTCTTCCGAGTCTCAACGCCAGTGACCTGCGGAGCGGGTGGCGGCGAGCGCGCCCCCGTAACTGGGCCCTCCAGGCCTGCGTCCTGCGCGCTCCCGCTTATCTGCTGTTTATTTTCCCATCTGTTTAACAAAAGATCTGGAGACACAACAAGCTTGTAGCTAAATGGCAAAAGACACTTTGTGCATGCATCCCATTAATTCAATTGAAATTGTTAGGCTTTAGTAACGATAACAGTTACCACCGCAGGATTAAAACGCTGTGATTCGAGATCCAAAGGTTTATCTTTTGCAAATAGCTGTGAAATTGCTTGGCACAAAGTCTTCACACTCAATAAGCTTTAAATAAGATGTCAAGAGGAGAGCGATCCACAGTTAATAACACCGCTCGCCGAATTTGTACAAGGATTCCTCAAAGAGCCGTTCGTTTGTAATTCTAAACATACTGGAGACGGATATTTAAACAGAACTGACCCCTCGCGTCACCTGCCCCGTATTAATAAAACACAACTCACGGAGAATGGCCTGCCAGAAACTGCGGCGGCTGTGGCACACAAGAGAGGAGGAAACGGCAAAGAAAAAGACAACAAAACGGAAAGAAACGCGCCGACTGCTGTGTTAGCCTCGTGGACGCGCCCCGTTTAAACCGCGCTGATCTTTGTCGTGTTCGGCCGACATTCAGTCACGCGCGGCCTTTCGGTTTTACCGATTGGGAAACGCGAAAAGAAAAGAAAGTCCGCGCGGCAATATCTTCAGAGAAAGGCTCGCGTCACTAAACACCCACCGACAGGCCCAGCGGTCCTCAGACTCAATCCCGGGACCCCCCTCCTCGTGAACGCGAGTTTTTGTTATGACCAGCCTCTGTTTGTAATTAGATGCTACAGCAGAATTTAACAATTAGATTGGTATGTTTCGGGGTCCATGGAGACATTCATAAAAGTCATAAAAGAGTTTGGTACATTAAAATTCGAATGTCTCAATCATTTATGTGTAGTCCGGAAAGTTTTCATCATCCCCGGGATTGTCACGAGGTGTCCTCGTTAATTAATCAATTAGAGCAAAGGGGGCTGACGCGCAAACCATTCGGGGCAATGGGAGACAACAAGACGAAGGGACGTCCTTAAATAAAATGGAATACTTGGATCAGACAAGAACAACAATAGCAGTTATAGTAATAATAATAATAATAATAATAATAATAATAATAATACATATATAGTGCCCAGAGGGGGCTGGGCGGTGCCGTGGCCTCGTACCCCCTGCAGATTTTATTTTTTCTCTCCAGCCGTCTGGAGTTTTCCCTGACCATCGGCCCTTACTCTTTATTCTATGTTACTTAATGTTGTCTTGTTTTAATTCTTATTTTGTCTTTTTTTCTCTTTTCTCCATCATGTAAAACACTTTGAGCTACATTATTTGTATGAAAATGTGCTATATAAATACGTTGTTATTGTTAACCATGCTCAATGCACATGTAATCCTTACTGTAAAAATATAATAATAATAATAATAATAATAATAATAATAATAATAATAATAATAATGCATATGTAATCCTGAATAAAATCATGTAGTACTTGCAATAATATTTTATTTATGATAGCATCTTTTCCAAGCTCAAAACACAACTAATAATTAAAATGTAATTTTTGCTGTAAGATAATAACAATAATAATAAAAATAAATTAATATTATCTAAATAGCGCCTTTCTCAAGCGCAAATAATCCTTAAAATGTAACTGTAGCTGTAAAAGTTTATAATCATCATCATCATCGACCATTTTATCTATATAGTGCGTTTTCCAAGGTCAAAGCACATAATCATACAACTTTAATCTTCAATAATATTATATAATAATTACAATAATATTTTATATACAAAGCACAAGTCATCCTAAAAATGGAATTCTTAATTAAACGTAATCATTGCTGTATAAATGCTACTAATAATTTATGCAGGGACTGCCCAATAAGCCCTTCTCATCCTTAATAAAATGTAATCTTTGCCGTATAATGATATAAAGAAACGATCTCAGTATTGAAAATATGTTTTATTATATAGTGCCTTTCACATTCTCAAAGCACATGAATTCATTAAAATGCAATCCTTAGTAAAGCGTGATCTAATATTAGCATTATTAGTACATTTCGTTTATAATGGACGCGCATGTAAGTCTTGCTGCACAAGTTAAGTTTTTTTATTTTTTTTTTTATTTAGTTTTTATTTTTATTTTTAACATTTTATTAGAATGCTTAAAGGCAGTGCCGATGCCCACTACGCCTGGACACACCTTGGAGTCGCCTGTCAGTCTTTTCTTTTCCCCTTCGCCTCCGCCATCCTGGCCAAGCCCCGCTCATATTTTTCATTCCATCATCAGTCGGCCCGCCGTGGCGCGGCGCTCCCGAGTTAACAGGCCGAGGTCTGCGAGTGTCTTATCGTGAGTAATTGGCGGACATATTTGCCGAGTAATCCGCTCCAATTTGAACTTGTCGAGCTGCCCGAGATAAGGCGACGAGGGAGTCGTTATCTGACTTTCGGCGTTCCAGACACCTCAGCTATCAGAAGCCCCCCCACCACCACACTTGTTGGCTGTCATGTCATCGTCTCGTTTCTTTTAAGGCTCCGGCACTTCAAAGTAACGAGACCCCCACCATTGATTCATTCTCTTCAGTGTATTCGCTTATAGCGCCTTCATATACTGTAGCGCGCCTTCATCCATTTCACTCTACTTTTGCAGATGGGGTCGCCTTTGCAAGCCACCCTTTCCACGCCCACCCTGATTAATTCGCAGATGACTCCAGGCCATTGGAGATTTACTGATTTCTTAGTTGAAGTGATAAATCTGTTTAAAGCGCCTTTCCATAGATGTGTATGGGGCGTTAGAAGTTCAGGTGTTAGTGGCAGCCTTGCTGGCTCATTTTTGTCTTCAGTTTCCAGTGAATTTGCAGTGGGAGGCATGGTGGCACAATGGCTGGCACTGGTACTCGACAGCTCCTGAGTCCTGGGTTCAAATCCTACCTGTATGGAGTGTGCATGTTCTCTTTATGTATTTGAGGGTCTTCCTCCAGGTATTCCAGACTTCCCCCCCAATGAGACACAGGTTTAGTGAACTGGAATGCGTAGATTGACCTGGACTGAGTGAGCATTGGTGAGGTGGGCTACAGGGATGGGCAGCGCCTCCAGATAAATGAATGATTTGGGAAATAGAAGGCTGAACATATTAGCCATCACATCCTTTGGGTTTCTGGACCATTGACCAGTCCTCACCTTGTAGAAACACCCAATCAGGTGGCCAGAGGGGGTGATGTCACCTGTGTGCTGGCTCACTGGCTCTATTTAAGGACACTGTTTGTGGTCTCTCAAGATTGGAAAGAGAACCAACAAGGTCAGCAATGTGTCCCCAAATGGCTGAGGAGTCCAGTCCATGATTTCTAGCTAAGAAGTGACTCATCTATGCCAGTAGAAACATCACAAGAGATGGAGCAAGGAAAGACAAGACATGGCTCTGGATGGGGCACCAGTCCATCCTACTGTGCTACCATCGTGAGATTCTCAAAACGATTTAGTCAAGTTAAGCAATGTCTATCCTGGCAGCACTCACATGGTACATCACAGTAACCAGTCAGCATCAATCCATTGTATCACATAAAAACAAAACCCACACCCACATCTGACCAATTCAGAGCAGCGTGTGGTCTACCAGGAGACCATGGAGCTCCTGAAGAAAACCAGCAGAGGTACAGTACATGGAGAACATGCAAACTCCACACAGATATTGTGCAGGTATGAGATCTGAGTCCAGGATGGTGGACCCATGTAGCTAACTCTTAAAGACTGATAGGTGACTTCATTTCATTCATCAAATTGTAGTATGGCTTACTGGTTTAGATGTTGGGCTGAAAGTCAGGAGGATGCTGGTTCAGCAACTCGCAGTCCAGTCACCTCATGTTGCTTGTCTTCAGATACCAATGGGACAGGGAACCCAAACAGGCACTGCTAATCCATAATGAATCCTTCAAAATTTAATGACATGTAAATATATGCTAATTAAGCAATAATCAGGGTGGCACAGCAGACTACAAGTGAAGGTTTTATTTTGGCGGGGTCATCTAGTGGCCTGAGCACAAGACTGTAACCCACCAGTATGCTGGTGTAAATCCCATCTCCACCGCAACATGTGAGCCACTTGACCTGCCAGTCATCCGAATATTCAAAAATCGAGTTTATAAGATGCCCTTCGGTAAAGCTGTGGGCCAGACACACAATGGACATGAGTTCAACTGGGCTCTTTGCAGAATTTGGGTCAGCCATCACTGATAATAACTGAATATAGGCTGACATCAGTCACGGCGGACAGTGGCAGAGAAACACGTTTATGAAGAAGGGAGGAATTAAAATCACTTAGTCATGACAATGAAAGAATATCGGGTGGGTCAAGTGTAGTGGAGCCAGCACAAACACACCCGGCCCGCCACATAAATCTGCAAGGCCCGACATCTCTGAATACACGTCTGCTGGGGCCGCTGTCCTTGTCAATCAACATTTGAGGGCAGCCTGGTGCTCATCGGCACCATCCTGCTTTGGGCTGTCCAAAGAAAACATTCCTTTGACTCTGTGCTCCAGGTCATGGCACCAACGTCAAGATAATGAGTGGAAAATCAAGGAAAACATTGGAGAATGTGAGGTAGGCATTTAAATTGCAGGCCAGAATGTTAAAGAAGTTTATTAATTTGTGGGATCAATCAATCTATCTATCTATTATATAGTGCCTTTCACATCTATCTATCTATCTATCTATCTATCTATCTATTATATAGTGCCTTCCATGTCTATCTATCTATCTATCTATCTATCATATAGTGCCGTTCACTCTATCTATCTATCTATCTATCTATCTATCTATCTATCTATTATATAGTGCCTTTCACATCTATCTATCTATCTATCTATCTATCTATTATATAGTGCCTTTCACATTATCTATCTATCTATCTATCTATATTGACAGCATCAGTACAAGCAAGCCACCCACCCTGGACAGGATGAAAGTCCACCGAAGGTTAGTCTGATGCTCCTCTCCATGGACTCACATTTCTGTATGTGGATGAAACTCACGTGGTTATAAGGAGTATATTCAGACTCTGCACAGATGTTGTCTTAATGAGGACTTCAAATTAAACTTCTGGAGCTGTGATGCAGCAGCACTATACATTGTGTCTGTCATTTTACTGCCCAGAATAACTCATGTGGTACATTTTCCAATTGTTTAATTAGTTGTATTTGTTTCTATAGTTTTAAAAGGTACCCTCATTTTATGATAATGCTTTATATTCCTTAATGTGTTTAAACAGGAGAGCGCATTCTGGGGTCACTGTGTAACTAGAATAATTTTTAGTCTGAATATGTTAACTGCAGAGTAGTACATAACTATAAGACACACCAAGGGAGGGATGATTATAGGGATTGTAATATTAAAACATTCTAAATGTGTTTCAACAGGAGAGCGCCCTCTGGTGTCCCTCCACATTTTGACTAATTATCAGTCGACAGAAATCCAGGGAAGAGTCTTTGTTCAGTATTAGACACACCAAGGGAGGGATGATTACAGGTATTATGACCAAGCAGATACTCAGATACTCATGTGCCGAGAACCTTAACAAAACAATACCTCCAAATGCCCACTAGAGGGAACAAAATACCAAAACCCTGGCTAGTAATGAAAGGGCAAACTCGCCATCGTTCTATAGAAAAGATCTATTGAATAAAAAACTTCCCCTTCTTGACAAGAAATGCTCCAAGGATCACAAATGTCACATACAAGTCCCAAAACACAAATCCAGCTTAAGCTTAAGGGTTACAAATCCAGTAAATCCAAAATAAAAGGCCAGATAATTCTCAATAACTCACTGAAACCACCAAGTGTAATCAATGAACCGCAGAGGACTGTGGGTTTTTTGATGGTGATGAGCAGGTGGCCCTGCCTCTTGGAAGACCACCCACAATATACATGGAACACTGTGGAAGATACATACACATAAAGAAATCAAATGATCAATAGTATTAATATAAAGGAAAGAACCAAATATGAACAGAAAGACATTAAAGAGGAATTTGAAGTGCAACCAGGCGGGTAACCCTGACTGAAGCATACCATTCTGCCTGCATGGCACGGAGGTTCCTTCTCTTCTATCACCTCCTCCGTCCCACTTTTTCTCTCACCCTCTGTTGCTGTGCCCTCATCCTGTCTCTTGTAACTCCTAACCATGCCAGGGTTACCTCACTTCCAGGGTCAGGATGGGTGGTCCAGTGGAGCTACAGTGTCATCATGTTGGCACACTCTCTGGTGGCACATAGTGTCACTGCATTCTGACATGTCTTTCAAGGACCAGCATGCTGTAAAACTTCTGGAATGTCTGCTCCCATTCTGAGGCTCCTATCTTCCTAATTTGGAAGCTGTCTGCTGCCACCTGCTGGCCTGGAAGACTTGTACATTTTTTCTACAAGTGCTCTCAGTTAGAGGCTCCTTTATTTATAATGTATGCTGGACATTATGCCAGCTACTATCTTGTGGCATGTTGCAGGGCCCCTGGCATCCCCCCCAGGTGCCACCTTCTCCTGGGTGTTCCAGAAGAATTCCCTTCTTATGAAATCTTTCTCTCTCTTTCTGTCTATGGCCCTTTAATGTGTCACTTCTGCATCTGACATTTCTCTCTTCAAAGAAAGGTATTATCCATCCATCTACCCATTTTGTAAATCTGCTTAATTATATTAAAGAACATTAAATTTAATTAAAACTGAAACTTACCAGGCTGTCCTTAGTTACAGCAGAGGCTGCCAGGCTATTGGCAGCAAGTGAGCACAGCTCTTGAAATTGGGAGACGACTGCATAAACTGGCAACTCTTGATGGCAGGTGATCATCATCAAAGCCACCAGACTGCTCATGGAAGCTGGCAGTGAGTCGGCCTCATTTTGAACAACTGGCACATAGAGTAGCAAGCACTCAGTCACCAGGGTGTTGGCAGCAGTTGGTTGTCACGTGAGGTGCCATGGTGCTAGTAATGAGCAATTAACATGCAGGGACTGCCAACCTGCCTGCAGCAGACAATTCCTGCACAGCCTGCCAGGCTATCGACACTGTGCCATCATTACTTTGCCTGTCAGGTGAGCCTTTGTGACGTTGGTGACAATTTACACAGTTAGGTGTTTGTACTGCGCTGGTGCTACAGGGAGGCCAAGACAGCTGGACAGACAGCAGGGCAGACAGTCTCACTTCACCACGCATAGACATCGTGGGCACACAATCTGGATGGCATAAGGAAGTCACATCAAGAATCTGCTGTGTGTCTTTTGGGAGGTCTCCTCAACAATCTACTCTTCTGGGTTCAAATGCCCCACCTGGTTGTTATCTGTGTGGGGTTTGCATGTTCTCCTCATGATCAATTAGCAGTTCCAAACTGTGCCCCATGTGGGTGTTTGTGTGAACAGGCCCTGTGATATCCCATTCAGTGTGTGCCCTAGCCCCCTGTGACCGTACATACTTGTTATACAGGTATAAAAATGTTACATGGAGTCACTATTATGATCTGCTGCTAAACTCAAAACCCAGGATTGTCTCCAAAGCTTGACCCCAAGGCTTCTGATGTCATCTGAAAACTAAAGTAGCCGAGGCCTAAACTCTAAAAACAGACCCCTGGCCTGCACGGGCCTACCACACAGGCCTTGAAATTCAAAGCTCAGAATTGGAGGAGGAGAACCGTAGAATTCCTAGTTAGCGATCAACAAAAGTGTAATGTTTGGGCAGGTGTCATGTTTAAGTTCCTTCTTGTCCATATCGGACCCTTTGGTTATTGTCATGTATGTTACAGCTGTTTTCACATTTGTTATTTGTATAATGATGTATTTTTCATTAGTTTTGTTTATTGTTTTGCTTCTGTTTGCAGATGTTTGCTCTGCCATGTGTCCTGTGTTCTGTGGGTGGTTCCCCAAGAGGCTGGGTCACCTATCAATCTCAGTTTGATGGACTGCCCCCAGAGCTACAAAGGCTCATGGGAATTGCAGTTCCTCTGCAGTACATTGTACACACATTAGAGGTTGGTGAGTTATAATCACAAGTTCTTTGTCTGGCTCTCTCATTTGTGATTTAATTGCGCTCTTGTTTCTTGGATTGCAAGTTAAGGATTGTGGATTGGACTTGTTAGCTGTGGAGCCTTGTAGGCTAATCCCTTTGCCTCCTTATTGGTATTTTTTGATTATTTTGTTATTTTTGCTTTTTCATAAATAAATGATCATTTGATAAAGATTTTTTTGTGATCTTGCTCTGGACAAGCCAGGAGTTGACGGTAATCCCTTGCTTTGTGGAGCAGTTTAATTGCATTTGCGGACATTTCAGAGTGTACTTTTAAACTTCAGGAGTTTAGCACAAAATAACAGGAATAATAGAATTCAATGACTTGCATTAGTCGACTACATGGCAGTGTCTTGTGGTTAAAAACAGAGTCCACATACAGTAGGCGGGTGGTGAGTTGGTAGCGTTAATAGACAGCCGAGTCCAACTAAAGTGACATCCATGAGTGTGTGCTGTTCTACTAGAGGTGGAGTCCTGGACCAGGAGATTAAATGTAGTGAAAAAAGTAAAGCAAAGCCGCAACAGGAAAGACAAAGATACAAAACTGTAACATGGAAATCGTAGTCAAAACTTCAGAGCCAAAAGATCAACGACCAGAGAGACCCTCACGAAAGAGAAGTTTACTGTCAGCAAAGCTCAGGGAGTAAATGAGTGGCAGAGCCAGTCGCACAAACGATGTCACGGGTCATGACCTCTAAGGCCACGCCCCTCTCCTAATGCCATGACTCTCAAACAACATCAACAGCTGAAGAAAATAAAATGGTGTGGATGGTGGCACAATATCATTTGGGCACTTTAGACAGATAGACTGAAAGACACTATAAAATAGAGAGTTAAGAAAGATGCTATTTAAAAGACAGGTGATCAATATATGTGATAGATAGATAGATATGTGAAAGGCACTATATAATAGATAGATAGATAGATAGATAGATAGATAGATAGATAGATAGATAGATAGATAGAGTGAAAGGCACTATATAATAGATAGATAGATAGATAGATGTGAAAGGCACTATATAATAGATAGATAGATAGATAGATAGATAGATAGATAGATGAAAGGCAGTAATAGATACTGTTGGCTATATTAAGCAACAAAGAGTAATGGCACATTGTAATACCTTGGACCATTATTATTATTATTATTATTATTATTATTATTACTAATTAGGCCTTCATTTATAAAGGAAACATGTCGGTTGAGATATCTTGCCATTAAATACCATTAAAGTCCAAATCTGTGGCTTACCCTCCGGATTCCATCAACCCTCCCAGTTCCAGTTGCATCTCCTAAGTGACGTTTTCCGAAACCTGAGCTCATCACGACATACCTGAGGTCATCCATGGCAGCAGGACGTCTGATCAGCTCGGCTCCCACTGCAAATCCCATTCTGTATCGCTGACCACCATCCTCCTGTGACTTGACGGACTCCACCCTTGACATTCACTTCTGCCTCCCTGAAATGGTCCCCATAGTTGATTTTTCAAAGGAAAATCTCTGATGCCGCGCACTGATTGGATGGTTATATTGACTCATTTGCATACACATAGTAGTAAACTGGAATTATGGATCATTGTTTAAAGATGATCGTTATATTTTGATTTTATTAAGATTTTTTTTTTACAATTGCAGCATATTTGTGTGGTGTGACTTGCTCGTGGTCACACAGTCTGTTCCAGGATTTGAACCCACAGCCTTAGGGTTTACTGTTCTAAAGCTATTTATTATAATTATTATATTTTATGGGTTATGGGGCTCCAAGGTAAAAACAATCCCCATGCTGTTCCCATCACTGTAAGTTACGGGTAAATTGGCAGGTCAAACAGAGAGCTGCCCACCCCCTGATTACTGTGAAGTGCCAGTCAATTCTATTTGGTTTTCACTTCACCAATGTGATGTGGCACTTTTACAGAAGTGTGACAGAATGAAAGAAGGGCCAGTTGCTGGGTGATTTCTGACAATGTGACCCTTCAAGCTCGTATTCTTTGTGAGAGAGTCGTGCAGACAGATGCTGCCCCTCCTCGCCATTCTGAAGTAGTCAATCTGCTGTTCCACCTCAGAGCCCTCCACGTTTTGCTCCCACCAGCCCCTTTCTTCTTGCAGATTTAGCAGTGACGAGTCCACTCAAAGCACCTTTGAAGAAACGGCCGTTGTGAGTCGGTGAGTTCCCAGACGTCCTGCCGTGTGAATAATCTGAAGTCTAATTTTGCGGACGTTGGCTTCGGCACAGAAGTCGTTCTGGATTTGATTCGCTTCCAAAATGAATTTGAACAGGCAAACAAAAAATCGGATTTGAGCCAAAGACTGGGCTTGAGTCGTGCTGTGTGAATGGAGCGGAGTGGACCCTTCAGCTCATTTGTACCGCTGTGACTTTTCTCTAGCGAGATTTGGGGACAGCTGCCCATTTGCCACCCCCTTGGCCGATGCCAGTGTCACTTTGTCTTCTGTGTGTTTCCATTGTGTATCCCGTTTGCCGGTAATGCCATTCACCACTGTGATGCTAACATTTAGATTTTCATTGCAGAATTTCCCTGCCATTTTTCATCTTTGCCAGCACATCAGCCCGCTCTGGCTCACCGTCTTTATTTTTATTGGTTGATTATTATCACTTTTCATTTCCATCACAGTCAGTTAATCCCATAACCCGAAGCTCCCTGCTGTCCCTGTGCCACTCTTTCAATGCATATGGTGGTCACATTCCATAATCACAATGTTGCAAAACAAAATCTCAGACAGCGAGATCTCAATTTTCTCCCTCGTTCCTGATGCGCCCATAAATTGTGTGCCTAGCTAAGCCTGAGGAATTAGGCGGATCAAGCCGTTTTTTTGGGTTTAATGAAACCGTTCACGCCGGCTCTCCATTTACTGGCACATCTGCTTTGAGAATAAGAAGATCCTGTGTGTCCAATGGCGGGCGCCCATCTGGACGGTTAGTTTTAATTATCATGTTTAACGTACGCTGCTTACGCTGTTTGTTATCCTGTCCTGAACGGCGCCTTTCTCTCCAGCGTGGAGACTGAGAGCAACGACTTCCATTTACGTTTATTTATTTGGCCGACGCCTTTATTTAAAGCGACTTGCAACATTGAAAGTACTATTCGATGCATTTCTTGTTCTAGATGGAGCACAGGACGGTGAAGTGACTTGCTCAGGGTCACACAGAGTCAGTGGTGGGACTTGGACCCAAAGCCTTAAGTATCACGCCACACTGCGCTGGCCTACTTATTACTGTAGAAGAGCAAACAAAAGGTCAGGCTGCAGGCTTGAGTACAATCTACAAAGTACAGTCGCGTAAATGCTAGTGCTGGTGATTCATGGCTCCTGCGATTTGAATTCTCTACCCGTGTAACATGGCGGCTCTCTGGCTTCCAGTCCACATGCCCAAGACTGACAGGTAAGGCCCCTCTGTCCGGGGTTGGCTCCACACTCCAGCTCCTCATAGCAGGCTGCTAAGGAGACCAGGGGTGGGCAATGTCGGTCCTGCTGGTTTTCATTCCAACCCAACCAATCCTTGCCAGTCTCAGACCTTATTTAATTTTATGGCTTGTTAGTCTACGCAATGTAAGGCTCTTATATCGCAGATTTCATTCAAATGATTTGAAGTCTTACCCTTATCATTCGGGGTCATTTTTGCTAAATCGCCTGTAATTCGACCTCTCCAAATTAGAATCATTGCTGTTATTGAACTATCTGGAGTATAAACACATGTTTGGTCTCTTTGTAAAGGTAACATTCTCTAGTTTCACCCTTAGTAGTCAGAATCACTGTAGGTGTGACTGATCAAAAGTTATGCACATTAGAACTCACAAAAAAAACGAATTTTTTTGTTCTCGCCTAAGTTTTTTTTATGAAAATAAAGCTGCAGTAGGTAGGTGGGGACAGAAACACACTATGTACCAACAGAATAACTTGTTGACTACTCACATTTCAAATTTGAAAAGAATACCTGTAAAATGACATTTTTACACCAGTTTTTATGTGGGCATGCCCAGGGGCTTTTTAGAGGGACCATTATCCACATTTTGGAACGTATGGAAAAGTGTAATAACTTTTGAATGCTTCAACCCACAGATATCAATGAGGGCTCTACTGAAAGCTTACACCTAAAGGAATCTATATCTACACACAGTGTCACTCTATTAGTTATAAAAATAATAAAAACAATAAAAAATACACATTTCTATGTAAAATAGTCAATACAAGTTATGGGCCAAAAATATATTTATATTTTTCATTTTTACTTTTTTTATAAAATGCACACAAACTATATATATTTCTTTTACAAACTGTTACAACACAGCTCAGCGTTTTTCCATGTGCCACTTGATGGCAGCAATCACTAGCAAGCAGAAAGCACAAGGGCGTGGCACGTCGCTCTCTGCCATTAGACGTCCCGGGTGCCGGTTGAATACTTTCGCAACGCGTACATGCATCTATTATTTAATCGAGCGTTTATTTACGTTTAAACTTCTACTTTTATTCATATTTAAAATGCGAAAAACTTGGCGAAATCACAATAAACAACCACGCACCAACTCTGCAGACTGGCACAAATGCCACCTTCACGCAGCTCCGATCGTTTTGTTTACAAGTTAGTATGGCAAGTTACATATCAAAATGCTCGGCTGCTCATTGGCTGTAAGTTTTGAGTGTCAGTCACAGTGTCCAATCAAACTGGTAGATTCTACCAGAGTTTGAGCTATACGTCATCCTACAAGCTTTCTGTGACACTGGTTGGCTATACGAGGTGCCAGTCAACCCCAGACCCGTCGTAATTGGCCAACTTAGGTGTCTTTCGAAAGCTAACACTTCCGTGTTTCATGCGGTAGCATGGTTATCGCCGACAGAAACAAATTACGTCTGATATGAGCAATATAAATGAAAAAATTACTTAGGTGGTCTCAAGTTATGAAACATTTTCTGGAGTTTTGTCCCTTTGAGGATATATCGTGTGTTTTGGACCTAAATCGTTTTACTGGATTATATTCGCTGGAGCCTTACGGACACAATGGGATCAATACTGCTCGGAAATATTGATGTTTGACTTGCAGGGGGTCTTCAAAGGTAGGGACAGTCAACTCTTAAAAGTATGTACTTCTCTGTAAAAAAGGCTTTAGTGTCAGTGCTGTGGTTGTTGTGTGTCAAAATGGTTTATATCATCGGAAAGACGAGACTTTGAAGTTTCATTTGATGGGTAGGGTGTCGAGATGCATGGCAGATGGGCATGCACACATTACTGTAACGTTTTTAAAACGCTGTTATGTCCCGGGACCGGCACGTGTGCGCGTTAAGAGGTCATTTTCAGTTGGTCACCTTTTTCTATGTTTTTAGTGTTTTATTAAATCAAACAGATGGAAATGGAAACGAGCGAGATGGAGAACTGCTGGCTGCTTTGTCTTTTACATCGTATTGCTAATAAGGAGCCATTAAAACAGCGAATGAAATAAGCAATTAAGGCTGGGGACGCTTAACGAGCGAGACCACTACAATGAAGAATCAAAATGTCATCAGCAATAATTGACTTCTCATTAAGAAGGCGGCTCTCCAGGACCGACATGGCCCACCCCTGTCATAGGCAGTCCTCGCTGTCCTTAGAAGGAGGCACAAGTTGGAGTTCACATGCAGCTTCGTAGGCTTGTTGTTTTTCAAGGATCCCCTGCAGCTGGCACTGAAGTTGCTCATTTGAATGATGGAATGCCAGCTCATATTGTTGGTGACTCCCCAGGCATATGTGTCCTGTAAATATTGTATTGAGTATAGTGGTGATGGTGGCACAGCTGGCACCGATGGCTGCTCTAACTAGTTACCGTCTCTGTGGAGGTGTCAGGCTCTCCCTGTGTTCCTGTTAATTTTCCCACATTCCAAAGACTTGCAGGTGAGGCTCATTTGTGACTCCGTGTTGCAAGTGTGACATTCTGTGATACGCTGGTGTCCTTGTGTCTGATGGCACCTGGTACTGCCATAATGAAATACGAAAGGTCAGATAATGAAGCCATGAATAACGTGTGTGAGACGGCACAATGGGGAGTGCTGCCGCCTAACAGGTCCCGTGTCCTGGGTTCGAGTCTCATTGATGTTTGCATGTTCTTCCTGAGTTCACATTGTTTACCTCCTTCATCATTTTGATAAGCCGGTTCATTTCGACCTTTTGAAATAAAAATTGGTTGGGCTTTCTTTCCTCTTTTGGCTCGAGAGATCTGCCGGCCATGATAACTGTGCGTGTATCAGCCCTGTGATGGACTGGCACCCTGTCCAAGGGTGTGTCCTGCCTGGTGGTGACAGGGTGCCACCCTGAATTGAACCTACTGGGTTTGTAGAATGGAGGTTTAAATCGTCTTTACGTTTATGGCAGCATCCACCCATCTGTCGTCTAAACCCACTTTATCTTGAGGGCATCCACCAAGCGTTGGGTGATGGGAGAAGCACAACCTGGATCAGGGTGGGCCCGCAGGTGGGTGAAGTTACCATCACCAGTCCACCTCACCTGCATGAGAGGAAACCCACAAAGGCAGGGGGAGAACATGCAAACTCCACCACACAGCGAGGGTCCTGGGACATGAACCCTGGTCTCCTTGTAGCGAGGCAGTAGTGCTACCACTGCGCCACCTTGTACGACCTTTTCCTAAATTAGTAGGCATTTTGTTATTTTTCAAAATCTATTTTGATGTTGGCTTCATGAAGAATACGGGGAAAAACTGCAAAGAGCTGCATGTGGGCTTTATCACCCAATTGTACAGGGTGGTGCAGGGAAACGGGAAATTTTGGATGTAGGTGTTGGCGACCCCGGGGTGTCTGGGACCCATGTGACCTCATTTAGGACCCCTTGCCATCAGTTATAATGGAGCAGTGGAGTGGCGCACAATGAGTGTTCGTTGTGAAAGCCTTTTATACGAGGGGTGACAGTGGGACTGCCATTTGGCATCATTACCAGTTAGGACATCACAATGGTGTCCCGTCTGCTCATGCGATTACAACACGGGTGCGTAATCACAAAGATTAAGGGTTCAGCCTTAAAAAAGAAGTCCCCGGATGGAGCTACTTGGCATGCTGCCTTCCCGACAATCGATGGCAGCTATTCGATGATCGTTTGGAAGGCGCGTCATTTCACGCAACGGTGACATTCCATGGCCTCCGAGATCCCCAGATCTCACTCTTTGTGATTTTTTTTTTTTTCTATGGGGACATCTTAAAAGCCAAATGTGCCACACACGTCCTTCAACCATCACTGAACTAAAAAGGAGGACTGAAGAGGAAATCGCTGGCCTTCTTCTTGACACGTGACGTCGAGTAATGCAGGCTGTCAGAGGGTGTACGGAGAAATGGACGACATAAATGAAAATTGAATGAATGCTGATTACCGTCGTTAACTGCAAATCCTGTATGCAGTGGCATAGTGAGCTTGCTGAAGACCCCCGTGCAGCACCCTGAGGTGGGCCCCTCCTGTCTGGCATAACTCTTAGTAGTTTATTGGCAATTAGATCCTAGGGGCTGGCTGGGCAGCGGCACGGTGGCGCAGTGGGTAGCGCTGCTGCCTCGCAGTTAGGAGACCCGTCTGGGTTCGCTTCCCATGTCCTCCCTGCGTGGAGTTTGTTCTCCCCGTGTCTGCGTGGGTTTCCTCCCACAGTCCAAAGTCATGCAGGTTAGGTGCATTGGTGGTCCTTAATTGTCCGTAATGTGTGTATGTGTGTGCGCCCTGCCCGGGGTTTGTTTCCTGCCTTGCACCCTGTGTTGGCTGGGATTGGCTCCAGCAGACCCCCATTACTTTGTAGTTAGGATATAGCGGGTTGGATAATAGATGGATGGAGGGCTGGCTGGCAAAGCAGTGGTGTCCAGGACAACCGCGTCACTATCAGATCACACACTGGTGACAAACAATCCGGCTCTCTAAATGGAATTTGTAAGAACTTTTTTAATTGCAGCTCTAAGTTAGCAAAAATAAAATAAATTGTGGGAATGGAATTTGGGAGGTGTGGGTAGCAGTAGTCGTAGTACGTACAGTAAATAGGCGTAAAATGTGGACCCGCCATTTCGATTTGTGACAAGTTAAGACGACGACACCGGCTGTCAGGACACCATCGACCCGTTTACACAAGTCCTGAGAAAACAGACGTCATCACGTGAGGTGCCAATGGCTCCAAGAAATTTGCCTTGTCGGTAGGAAATTTCTTGGTCATATACAGTGCAGTGGGTATAGAAAAGAATCCCACCTTCAAAATATTCCCTTTTTTTTTGCTTTACAGCCATAAATCCAATATTTCTTCCCAGCTTTACTTCCTCAATGCCACCTCTAACATCCAAGTGAAAGACATCACAGCTACAGTTCAGAAGAATTATAAAAAATCAAAAACAAGACCCACTGAGATGAATAATGGACCCCCCCCATGTCATTTTGTTGACCCCCCTTTTGCTTTAATGCCAGCCTTGAGTCTGGTGATTCTTCTCTATCAGCTCTGCACACCTGGACTGAGCGCCCACTCAATATTTGCCCCCCATTCTTCTTTACAGTTGGACTGTTCAAGTTCGGCCACATTGGCTGGTGAGCGTTGGTGGTCCGCTGTCTTCAGATCTCTGCACAGATTTAGCTCTGGGCTCTGACTGACCACACCAGGACATTCACTTTCTTCTCCTTCAGCCACCGTGTGGTCAATTTTGCTGTGTGCTTCGGCTCGTCGTCATGTTGAGAGGTGAACATTCTGCCCATCTTCACCTTTCTGGCAGAGGGTAGCAGGTTTTCCTGAAGAATTTGATGGTGTTTTGCCCCCTCCATTTTTCCTTTGCCCCTAACGAGAGCCCCAGACCCCCTCCATGCTTTACTGTAGGTATGGTGTGTTGTGGATGGTGAGCTGCATTTGGTGTTGAGGCCAAGTAGTTTGATTTTGGTCTCATCGGATCATAAAACCTTTTTCCACTTGGCATCCGAATCTTCAAGGTGCATTCTGGGAAAGCTCAAATGAACCTTAATGTGGCCTTTCTTGAGAAGTGCGACCCTCCCGAACACGCCACCATTGTGGAGGATCGTGTGTCAAATTGTTGTCACCTGCACACCATCAATGACCACTCTGTGCCATCAAAGCCTGTGACTCCTTCAGAGTGGCCATTGGCCTCCTGGTAGCCTCTCTTCCCAGTTTCCTCCTTGCTCTTCCATCCAGTTTGGAGGGTCCTAGAAGTACCAAACCCTTCTTTATGATGGACTTTACTGAGCTCCTTAGGACTGATAAAGCCTTTGAGATGTTTTGCTCTCCATCTCCTGCCTTCTGTCCGTCCACAACTTTATCCCTGAGATCTTTTGAAAGTGGCCTGCCACCCCTAGTCTTTTGTGCTGTCAGTGGCACTGCCAAGCAAGGGAATGAATGGACCAGGAACAGCTTCACTAATCACACTCATTACAGCCAATCACAGCCAGTAACCGGGGTCTGCAATGGAAACGGTGGGCACTGACACCTGACTGAGTTTAGGGGGGGTGATCCTTTATTCATCTCAGGATTTCTTGTTTTTGATGCTTTAAGTTCTTCTGAACTGCAGCTGTGATGTCTTTCACTTGGATGTTGTAGGTGGCATTGAGAAAAAAATCTTGATTTCTGTGTTTACATTTAAGGCTGTAAAGCAAAAAAAATGGGAATATTTCAAAGGGTGGGATTCTTTTCTATACCCGCTGTATGTCGCTTGTTTGTCTTTAGCAGTTTCACGATCTGAAGCCGTTGTGTCGCTGCTTCCACCATTTCACTCGCTGCACTGTCTGCATAACCTGCTTGTGTCCGTTGTGACGATTCAGCGCCACCGCTGGCCCTCACCCAGTTTTGAGAAGGGCAGGACTCTCGGTGAGCTCAGCGGGTTTCAATTCCCATTGCTGGCATGCCTTACATTTAGCAGCAGTGCCACTCTGATAACGTTTGCCGGATCTGCTGCGACTGGCCGACATGGCGTCGTATGGCGAGAGTATGTCAAGCGTCAAATTGTTCAAATGTTCAGCGTTTGCCGACTAACGGGGACCCTAACTTACCAACAGAACTGCTATGATTTACCGTTTACGAGTTTGAATTTTGAAAACTGCTGACATCAAAGTACAAAGTAACAATTATTTACAATAATAATGTACATTTACACGATTCACGTGAAGTCCTTCAAAACGTCTTCTGTTCACGTCCGCTGTGGCACGCCAAAGGTCGCGAATGTGCCTTCTCTGTAAGGCGGACTGCGCCGTGTTGTGCCTCCGAACTGCCAAAGTCTAAATGTGTGGAATATGTCATATCATCATGGATTGGGTTGGACTGGCCTGGCGATGGTGCAAACTGGGAATTATTAACTCTGCAAGTGATTTAAGTTTTTAAAAATCTATGCACCCTGAGTGGGCCCCCCAAGCTCGTAGGTCCTTGTGCTTTGCACGATCTGCACAATCCATTGCTATGGCACAGCCTGTACGATACATCCAGCCATCATCCAACCCGTTATATCTTAACTACAGGGTACGGGGGTCTGCTGGAGCCAATCCCAGCCAACACAGGGCGCAAGGCAGGAAACAAACCCCGGGCAGGGCACACACACAGACACCCACCACAATTTAGGACCGCCAATCCACCAAACTTGCATGTCTTTGGACTGTGGGAGGAAACCCACGCAGACACGGGGAGAACATGCAAACTCCACGCAGGGAGGACTCGGGAAGCGAACCCTTAAGGGTCTCCTAACTGCGAGGCAGCAGCGCTACCCACTGCGCCACCGTGCCGCCCTGTACGATACATTTCATCATTAAATTGATTTTGTGATGTGGTTATTCATGCTTCCCGGGTCCTCGCAGTTACCCCTACTGCGTGGGTTTCCTCCGGGCGCTCCGGTTTCCTCCCACAATCCAAAGACATGCAGGTTAGGTGGATTGGTGATTCTAAATTGGCCCTGGTGTGTGGGTGTGTTTGTGTGTGTCCTGCAGTGGGTTGGCACCCTGCCCAGGATTGGTTCCTGCCTTGTGCCCTGTGTTGGCTGGGATTGGCTCCAGCAGACCCCCGTGACCCTATTCGGATTCAGCGGGTTAGACAATGGATGGATGGATGGATGGTTATTCATGCATTGAATGTCAAATGAAAATATCCCGTTTACCTGCGCCACCCTGCTGCTTGGAAACCTCCGGCTACTGTTTAAGGTCTATAAAGTTGTTATGAAGCCCTCATCTGAAGGTGGCACAGTTAGAATACGCTGAATTGAGCAGGCAAAGGACCGCATGGAGACCCACTAGTCTGTGTCCAGAGCTCCCAGTCTGCTTACTGGTTTCCCTTGCCCCAGATTTACTCCTCCTCCCCAGAGATGTGTGTGTGTTTTAGGTTAGCTGGCGACTGCTCCAGCGGGTGAGTGGCTCCCACACCTGCCTGGTATGGATGGTGGCTGGCGCTGACCCCGGACACAATGGGTCAGAAAACATGGATGGTCAGTGTGGCCTTGTGAACCTCAAACCCCGAGGCTGCTGACCCTGCGTGACAACAACAACAACAGCAACATTCATTTCTGTCGCACACGTTCATACAAATGATGAGCTCAAAGTGCTTTACAGGATGAAGAAAGAGAACAAAAGAGACAAAATAAATTAGAAAATAGAATTAGGGAACACTAATTAACATAAAATAAAAGTAAGGTCTGATGGCCAGGGAGGACAGAAAAAACAAACAAAAAAAAAAAACTCCAGACGGCTGGAGAAAAAAATCTGCCCCGAGACCACCCGGCCCCCTCTAGGCATTCTACCTGGCATCAATAAACCGCAATCAGTCCTCATGGTATTCAGAACTTGATGATGGCGGCCATGTGGACTTCTGGCCTTCAATCCATCAGTGGAGGGACATCACGGTGCTTTGATGGGGTGGTGGGGGGACGCAGATGACAGTAAACTGGGAATAGAACAGCAGAGAAAGTAGGGGTGAGCACAGATTATGGGGCCACCATGATAATTAAATGAATATACAGAGCATCAGGATTACACTAAGATGAAGCTACGAGGAAGCCATGTTACAATGACGGGTTGTTATCAGTTTTTTTTAAAAGTGCTCCACCGTATCAGCCTGGCGAATTTCTATCCGTAATCTCGTATTCCAGATTTGAGATGCATAGCAGCCCGCCTCGCCACTTCTTTAAAGTTTATCTCTCAGAATTCTAAGCAGACCCTCATTTGAAGATCTGAGGTTACGATTTGGAGTGGAAGGTGACGGCTTTTCCGATGTATAAGATGGAGCAGATGATTGAAGGCTTTGTAAACCATCAGCAGGATTTTCAAGTCAATTCTAAATGGCACAGGTCACCAGTGTAGTGACGCCAGGACTGGGGTGATGTGCTCGGGTTTTCTTTTCCTAGTTCAGATTCTGCACTCGTTGTAATCGATTGATGTCTTTGTTGGGTGGTCCTGAGAGGAGAGCGTTGCAGTAATCTAGTCGGCTGAAAACAAACGCGTCAACTCATTTCTCAGCACCTTGTAATGATATAAGAGGCCTAACTTCTTAAGTGAAAACACGCGGTCCTAGTAATCTGATTAATATGTGATTTAAAATTCAGGTCCGAGTTACCCCTAAATTCTTTACCTCCGTCTTGACTTTTCACCCTAATGGATCGAGTTGATTTCTAATAACCTCATTATATCCAATTATGCCGATCGCTAAGATTCCTGTTTTCACGCGAGTCACTTCACCTGCTTGTGCTCCAGAAAAACAAAAGAAATGGGCCCAGTGGTGTCTCAGAAGCTCTAAGGTGCCTTGGATGAAGCATCAGTCGAATACAAAGTCCGGTGAACATCGATGGCGAGCGCCGTCCAAGAGCAACGCAGGACAATTCACTGCCGGCTCTGACAGGTCCATCCTAGAGTTTCAAGGCGTCTGATCCTGTCAGTCGTTTGTGAGCCGCTGGTGAGCTCAAGTGTGTCGTTAATAACGGATATCGAGCAACGCATTAACGTGAAATTTTGTTTCAAATTGCAAAAAGCTCAGGAAGCCCCTCAGATGTTAAAATGGGTTTATGGTGACGCTGCACTGACAATGAAGTCTGTTTGATCGATTTCGTAATGGAACTGACTCGGTTGAAGACGAGAAAAGATTAGGACGTCCTTCAACATCAATAGCCGAGGAAAATGTTGAAACGGTTTCATTCTTCATCGTGACAACGCTCCTCGTCACACATCCCTTCTAGTACGACAATTTTTTATCGAATAAAAGCTTTACGCTGTGTCCGCCTCCACCTTATTCGCCGGATCTGGCAGCGTGCGACTTCTAGCTGTCCCCTAAATTGAAAATGACCACGAAAGGCTAAATGCTTTCAATCTGTTGAGGACATCCAGGCAGCCATGACAGCCCAACTAAAGCTTTACAACGTGGCAGGCGTGTTGGGAGAAGTGCATTCGAAGTGGAGGAGAGGGGGACTAGGAGTTGTAAATCTTTCACTACACTAAACATTTCTTTTTTAAAACTTTCACCGTATTTTTTGATCACACCTCGTAACAACAGTGTCTTTCTGTCTCTGTGGGTCTTTTATATAGCGCCTTTCTTATCTAGTATAAAACACCTTTCCTTTGTATCTCTCTGTCCATTATATAGCAGCTGTCTGATCTTTCTGTCTAAGTATTTTATAGTACCTCTGCTATCTCTCTCTCTCTCTATCACACGTATCTCTCTATATAGTGCCTTTCATATGTAGCTCTCTGTCTTTTATATAGTGCCTTTCCTATCTAGCTACAAATCTATTGCTTAGGGCCTTTCCTACCCGTCTCTTCAACTGGTAGCTAATGTGGCTTGAAGGCCCCTGAGGCGGTGGTTCAAATCCCACTACTGACACTATGTGACCCTGAGAAAGCCACTTCACCTGCTTGTGCTCCAACTGGAAATACAAGAGAAGTGGAACCAATTGTAGCTCTCAACTGGTATAAGTCACCTTGGATGAAGGTGTCGGGCTGTCCAAGGCCAAACAATGAAAGGATTCTGAGGTGCCAACCCAGCCCTCCCCGTTTACTCTCAGTTCTTATCAATCAAGCAAAAGCAGGAGGGCGTGAAACAAAAACGCACAGGTCGCCAGGTAAGCTTGTTTCTTTATCCTTAATTAGCAGCCAAACAACAGTGAGATACAAAATGAGCCAAAACACAACTGGGACCATCACACAACATCTGAAAATATAGAAAGGTGAAGGTCTCAGGAATGGTGATCTGCTCAGGTCCCCAGTGCTCTTAGTAAAGAGAAAATCAACAATTTCTGAAACGTCTGCCCTATTGCACAATAAGAGGAGCAATAAGCCATGGAATTAAAGAACAAGTTGAATTAACAACAAGAATCGACGTCTAATTAAGCATCTGCTTGGATTGAAATTGGTTGGAGTCTGAGGCCCTGATTGAGTTGGTCTATTGGTAGTTGACTCGCTTCACATTTCATTTCTGTTTAAAGAAAGGAATTAGGCAA
Source organism: Polypterus senegalus (assembly GCF_016835505.1). Taxonomy (NCBI): domain Eukaryota; kingdom Metazoa; phylum Chordata; class Cladistia; order Polypteriformes; family Polypteridae; genus Polypterus; species Polypterus senegalus. The sequence goes on from NC_053160.1 coordinate 190,849,575, forward strand.
TTCAGAGGAACGATGAAGAAACTCCGGTGAACAAATCTGAAAAAACAAGTCAATTAAGACGAAAGGAAAAGGAGTTAATTACAGCAAAAACAGGCTACTAATTAAGGAAAGGGTTAGAATGAAAACCTTCAGCCACTGTGGCCCTCCAGGACCGGAGTTGGAAACCAAATACTCTGTCTGTATAGCGCCTCACTGGGACTGCTCCTTTATCTTTAGGCAAGACAGAAGTTTTCTTTCTTTTAGGTAATGGTGTATATTTCTTGGAAGCTGTTGATTTTTGTTATAACATTTATTTATTTAGCTTCTGTAAAAATTACACTTCCACCATGCAACAAATATAAGTAGTATCTATCTATCTATCTATTCTATCTATCTATCTATCTATCTATCTATCTATTAGTGCCTTTCATATCTATCTATCTATCTATCTATATAGTATAGTGCCTTTCATATCTATCTATCTATCTATATATTATATAGTGCCTTTCATATCTATCTATCTATCTATCTATCTATCTATCTATCTATAGTGCCTTTCATATCTATCTATCTATTATATAGTGCCTTTCATATCTATCTATCTGTCTATATCTATCTATCTATAGTGCCTTTCATATCTATCTATCTAGTTATATAGTGCCTTTCATATCTATCTATCTATCTATATATTATATAGTGCCTTTCATATCTATCTATCTATCTATCTATTATATAGTGCCTTTCATATCTATCTATCTATCTATCTATTATATAGTGCCTTTCATATCTATCTATCTGTCTATCTATTATATAGTGCCTTCATATCTATTATATAGTGCCTTTCATATCTATCTATCTATCTATCTATTATCATATATAGTGCCTTTCATATCTATCTATCTGTCTATCTATTATATAGTGCCTTTCATATCTATCTTTCTGTCTATCTATATATTATATAGTGCATTTCATATCTATCTATCTGTCTATATATTATATAGTGCCTTTCATATCTATCTATCTATCTATCTATCTAGTGCCTTTCATATCTATCTATCTATCTATTATATAGTGCCTTTCATATCTATCTATCTATCTATCTATTATATAGTGCCTTTCATATCTATCTATCTATTATATAGTGCCTTTCCTATCTATGTACATGTCTCTCTGTTATCACACATGCACACTTAAGGATCTTGCAGAGGACCAAGGTATGCTGGGCAATACCACCACCAAGCAGGAGGGGGCGCTGCTAACTGCTTTTCTGGTTTCCTCTACAGCATGGTTTCATCACCTGGAGACGTCAACTAGCCCCGCCCCACTGGACTTCAAAGGCAATGCCTGCTCCAGGGCCAAAACAACATAATGGGATGGCATGTCTGTGTTGCGCATAGGGATTTGGGCAATCTGGCACCCCCAACAGGTCACACTATCTATCTCTCAATCTGCTATATAGTGCTTTTTTATCTATCTGTTATAAAATGTCTTTCACATCTGTCTTTATATCATATAGTGCCTTTCCTATCTATTTACCTGTCTATTTGTTGTCACTTACAGTATGCACTCTTAGGGATCTTGCAGGGTCCCAGGTGTGCTGAGCAATGCCACCGCCAAGCAGGAGGGGGAATTGCTGCTATTTCTCTGGTTTCCTCTACAGCATGAACATGGAGACAACATCTAGCCCCATCCCAATGGACATCAGAAGTACTGTACTGCCTTTTTCCAGGGCCAGACCAATATAAAGGGATGGCATCTGATGACTTGCTGAAGAACCAGAGATGAAAACTTCAGTTAAACATGGTGGTACCAAAGTGGGAGGAGCATAAGCTTTCTTTTGTTTCTGTACTTCCAGAGGGACTTTGTCTATCTGTCTATCTATCTATAATATAGCCATCCCCCTTTGCTAGCCATCTATCCATCATATAGTGCCTTACACTTTGTCTGTATATTTACAGTGCCTTTACTATCGATCGATCGGTTGTTATATAGTGCCTTTCACCTCGATCTGTCAGCATATCTTCCTATCGTAAGTGCCTTGACTAAATATCAGTCCAGTTTATAAAGTTCCATTCCCATCTAACTAGCTCTTTCTTTATAGTGCCTTTCCTATCTGTCTGTCTGTTTGTCTGTCTATCTCTTAAATAAAGGACATGTTGCATTTTAACCCCACAGACACATAAAAGTGTCCTGTCACATAAGCGGGGCCCTTTGTCAGCTGCCAGCTTTGCCACTCTGCGAGGGCAATGGAGTAAAATGACATTTTCTTTTAGCTTTCCCTTAATCCAATCATGTTGGCCTGGCTGCTAATAAAGTGGTGGTCTCATACCCTAAGTTTATCCTCGCAGCTGTGCCGAGCGTCTCATTGGCAAGATTAGGGCCTGCGCTCCTCTGATCATCAATTTCAATATGAATGAGTCCAATAAGGGGCTAGATTACCGCTTGGTTACTTTTTAAATCCCAGCCCTTTGATGCCATCACTGTTTGCACAGAGGGGCTGATCTGGTCACATGTCTCCGCTTCCACCACCTGGCACCACTCTGTTTGTTCATATGCTCTTATTAAACAAAAAGCAACGGGGAGAAGGGGGGAGACAGGCCAAGCGCGAGGACATGGAGCAGATGGCTTCCCAGTGTGCAGGTGGGCCGAGATCATAAACTCCTCCGAGGTCCCCAGTCGGAGGAGAACATGCCAATCTGCCACAAAATTAAACAAAATGACATTCCAATCATCATCCTACACCTTCAATAGGGCCGCGCGCCCGCGAGGACCTCCCCAGCCAAACGCGTCTGTTTATCCAGAGGAAGCGTTAATTAATATTTGTTGGTGTCCTCGGGAGAACACAAAAGGACAGCTGACTCCAGGCGAGGCCCGTAATCCCAGGGACAAAAAAAAAAATATTCACAGGGAAATGACTTAATACTGAACTTAACAAAGTAATAATAAGAAACAAAAGAAAATAAAAAAGACAAACCAAAACACTGGAGGACCTGACAAACTTTAAAATGGTGGCACACTACAACACATGCCAGTTAAGAGGCTAACGGAGCAGCAGTCCACTTCACCCAGAGTCGGCTCAGACACCATGAAGTCCGTCCACCCACCTTTTTTTTCTCCTTTCCGGGCACCTTGAGGAGCCACAGCTCTTCTCATTATTAGCAGGAGGACAGGAATGAGCCCTGGGTGGGGTGCCAGACCGCCAGAGCACCTGCCCACTCCCGTAGCCGCTTAATCCAGTTGTTGGCTGTGGGGAGTCTAGACAGGAGACAGGAGCCAACCCTGGATGAGATGCCAGTCCACGACACCATGAACTCACTAGGCTGCTTAGTCAAATTCTTGTTTGGGCAGAGTCACAGGCCGGGCAGCACTGATCTCAAGGCAGGGCACAACAACCGGACAGGATGCCAGTCCACCACAGTTCATGCCCACTCACTTAACTGCACTATTGATTTAACATAGTAAAGCCCACTCAATGAGTGTGTACCCCTCCACCATAGCAGATGCTCGCTCCCATAACCACCATCTTTGATAATATCATCTTCTTTATCCCAGTACATTCAATTCATGGTAGAGGGAAGTCAGAGCCTAACCCAGCAGCGCCAGGTATAAGGCAGGAAACCACACTGGACAGGATGCCAGTCCACCATAGCATGTGCTCACTCACACAGCCCCCCTAATTGGTGACCTTTATGTTCTGATGCCCGCTTAATCTAATTTATGAGAAGCCTGAGCCAATTCTAGCTGCACTTACTGTAAGGCAGGAAACAGTCCAGGATGGGATACCAGTCCACCATGGTACATGTCCACTAATATGGTCTCCTAAGTTATAACATAGTGTTTGCAAACCTGCTTTATCCGGTTCACGAGGAGACAGAGCCCAACCTGGCAGCACTAGGTATGAAACAGGAGCCAACCCTGCATGGGATGCCAACCCACCATATTAAGTACCCACTCATACAACTGCACTCTGCTGTACCAAGATATAATATTGTCATATTTATTTAATCTAATTTGTGTTTGTGGGGAGTCAGAGCCCAGTCTGGGACCACTGGATGTAAAGGCTGGACCCCCGTCTACCACAGCATGTGCTCAACCCCCCACAGCCATCTTCAGTGATTAGGTAACGTGGGGCGTCAGAGCCTATCCTGGCAGCACTCTCCGTAAGGCCGGTGGTAACCCTGGAGGAGGCGCCAGGCCACCATAGGATGATCCTCAAACCTGCTGCAGCCAGTTCAGGCAGAGCTAGAGCTTATCCTGGCAGCACTTGGTGAAAGACAGGGACCAACCCTGGAAGGGATGCCAGTCTACTATAATATGTAATCACCACCTTCAGTGAAGACCAACTGTAGGATTACAGAATGTCCTTAAACTTGAACTAATGAGGAGCCTGAGCCTATGGCAGCAGCACTGACTCTAAGGCAGGAAACAGCCCTGGACAGGATGCCAGGCTGTCACTGCAGGCACACACACCCATATGCCCACCCGCTGGAGCCAGTTAATGTGACACAAATGTCGTTGCCGATGAGAGAGAAAAACCTGAGCAGACACAAAAAGAACTTGTGAAGTCCAAGTCAAGAGTGACTGAGTGTGGGACAAACTGTGGATGGGATGCCAGCCCACCATAAGCTCACTGACAGAACCACCCTAATCCATGAGCGTCACAAGTCCATCCCAGAGGATTCATTTATATAAAAACTAATAAACTAAGTGAGCAAAGTCGCACAGCTTCAGGGTTAAGCCTCAGGCTATCAACATTACATTAACACTCCGTGACACCACGTTACACCGCAGTGCAGCGCCATCGACGTCGTTATGCCATCCAGACGCCAGTTTGTTGTGAATCCTACATGCCAGCGCCGTGGCGCAGAACTGAACTCACACAAAGGTTAAACACAATCACAAGTTTAAGGAGCATCTAAACTGGTGTTTGTTAACTGGACTGGGCGGTGGGGTTCCTGGACGCCCTTCAGTGTGGGGTTCACCTCAAGTTGGGGTCGACGTGGTTTGCTTCAGTATGTGTGCCCACTGGTTATGGTCTGCTTTCCAATTTGGATGGCGCGGCCTCTCAGTGGGCTGTGGATGTGCTGGTGGCACACCTGGATCATCCTGGCGGCTCAAAGGGCATCTCTCATACAGCACATGAGATGGCAGGCACCTTGAGTGGCCTCGAGCGCGCAGGTACCCGGGGACAGGCTGTTCAGTGATGACTGGCACATGCGATTCCTCCTGGGTATGCCGTTTTTCAGCTCCTGTTTCCGACTGCAGTGAGAGGACAGAAAATTGTTCAAGAAATTACCAGAAAAAAAGACGAGAACAGAAAATGAAGCAAACAATCAAAACGAAAGGAACGACGGAACCAGAAATCGAAGTCGAAGTTCACAACTGAAGTCAATCAAAAAAAAATTCTCAAAATGATAAAAAGATAAACATGAGACTGCATGAGTGGACTTTTAGATAGATAGATAGATAGATATGAAAGGCACTATATAATCAATAGATAGATAGATAGATAGATAGATAGATAGATAGATAGATAGATAGATGAAAGGCACTATATAATCAATAGATAGATAGATAGATAGATAGATAGATAGATAGATGAAAGGCACTATATAATCAATAGATAGATAGATAGATAGATAGATAGATAGATAGATAGATAGATAGATAGATATGAAAGGCACTATATAATCAATAGATAGATAGATAGATAGATAGATAGATAGATAGATAGATAGATGAAAGGCACTATATAATCAATAGATAGATAGATAGATAGATAGATAGATAGATAGATAGATAGATAGATAGATAGATAGATACTTTATTAATCCCCAAGGGTAAATTCACATACTCCAGCAGCAGCATATTGATAAAAAACAATTTTAAATTAAAGAACAATAAAAGTGCAGTGCAAGTTAAAAAGTGCAAGGTGGTGAGTGCCAGGCAGGTGTAACAGACAATAACTTTGTATAATGTTAACGTTTACCCCCCCTCCCCCGAGTCACATAGTGTGGGGTCTCCTCAGTCTGTCAGTCTGTCACTGAAGCTGCTCCTCTGTCTGGAGATGATCCTCTTCAGTGGATTCTCCATGATTGACAGGAGCCTGCTGAGTGCCCGTCGCTCTGCCACGGATGTCAAACTGTCCAGCTCCGTGCCTACAATAGAGTCTGCCCTCCTCACCAGTTTGTCCCTCTTCTTTATGCTGCCTCCCCAGCACACCACCGGGTAAAAGAGGGTGCTCGCCACAACCGTCTGATTGAACATCTGCCGCATCTTATTGCAGATGTTGAAGGACGCCACTCTCCTAATGAAGTATAGTCGGCTCTGTTCTCTCTTGCACAGACCATCAGTATTGGCAGTCCAGTCCAATTTATCATCCACAGTCGCATTGATTTTATCCCCATCACGCAAACCCAGTGCATCGCACCAACAGCCAACGTGCCCACCTTGACGAGGTAGCACATGGAAGAAAAACCAAAGTGAAGTCAAACAGGAGGGGGTGAAACTAAAAACCTCAAAATGAAGAATCTGAACAGAAAACCATCCATCCATCCATCCATCCTCTTCCGCTTATCCGAGGTCGGGTCGCGGGGGCAGCAGCTTAAGCAGAGATGCCCAGACTTCCTTCTCCCCGCCCACTTCTTCCAGCTCTTCCGGAGAATCCCATGCTCCCAGGCCAGCCGGAGACATAGTCCCTCCAGTGTCCTGGGTCTTCCCCGGGGCCTCCTCCCGGTTGGACGTGCCCGAACACCTCACCAGGGAGGCGTCCAGGAGGCATCCTGATCAGATGCCCGAGCCACCTCATCTGACTCCTCTCGATGCGGAGGAGCAGCTGCTCTACTCTGAGCTTCTCACCCTGTCTTTAAGGGAAAGCCCAGACACCCTGCGGAGGAAACTCATTTCAGCCGCTTGTATTCGCGATCTCGTTCTTTCGGTCACTACCCATAGCTCATGACCATAGGTGAGGGTAGGAGCGTAGATCGACTGGTAAATTGAGAGCTTTGCCTTACGGCTCAGCTCCTTTTCACCACGACAGACCGATGCAGAGCCCATCACTGCGGATGCCGCACCGATCCGCCTGTCGATCTCACGCTCCATTCTTCCCTCACTCGTGAACAAGACCCCGAGATACTTGAACTCCTCCACTTGGGGCAGGATCTCTCCCCCAACCCTGAGAGGGCACTCCACCCTTTTCCGGCTGAGGACCATGCTCTCGGATTTGGAGGTGCTGATTCTCATCCCAGCCGCTTCACACTCAGCTGCGAACCGATCCAGAGAGAGCTGAAGATCACGGCCTGATGAAGCAAACAGGACAACATCATCTGCAAAAGCAGTGACCCAATCCTGAGTCCACCAAACCGACCCCTTCAACACCCTGGTTGCGCCTAGAAATTCTGTCCATAAAAGTTATGAACAGAATCGTGACAAAGGGCAGCCCTGGCGGAGTCCAACTCTCACTGGAAACGGGCTCGACTTACTGCCGCAATGCGGACCAAGCTCTGACACCGGTTGTACAGAGACCAACAGCTCTTATCAGGGGTCCGTACCCCATACTCCCGAGCACCCCCACAGGATTCCCGAGGGACACGGTCGAATGCCTTTTCCAAGTCCACAAAACACATGTAGACCGGTCGGGCAAACTCCCATGCACCCTCCAGGACTCTGCTAAGGGTGAAGAGCTGGTCCACTGTTCGCGACCAGGACTAAAACCACACTGTTCCTCCTGAATCCGAGGTTCACTATCCGACGGACCCTCCTCTCCAGAACCCCGAATAGACTTTTCCAGGGAGGCTGAGGAGTGTGATCCCTCTATAGTTGGAACACACCCTCCGGTCCCCCTTTTTAAAGAGGGGGACCACCACCCCGGTCTGCCAATCCAGAGGCACTGTCCCTGATGACCATGCGATGTTGCAGAGGCGTGTCAACCAAGACAGTCCTACAACATCCAGAGCCTTAAGGAACTCGGGTATCTCATCCACCCGGGGCCCTGCCACCAAGGAGTTTTTTGACCACCTCGGTGACTTCAGTCCCAGAGATGGGAGAGCCCACCTCAGAGTCCCCAGGCTCTGCTTCCTCATTGGAAGGCATGTTAGTGGGATTGAGGAGGTCTTGAAGTACTCCTCCCACCGACCCACAACGCGTCGAAGTCGAGGTCAGCAGCGCACCATCCCCACCATATACGGTGTTGACACTGCACTGCTTCCCTCCTGAGACGCCGGACGGTGGACCAGAATCTCCTCGAAGCCGTCCAAAGTCGTTCTCCATGGCCTCCAAACTCCTCCCATGCCCGAAGTTTTGCCTCAGCAACAACCGAAGCCGCGTTCGCTTGGCCTGCCGGTACCTATCAGCTGCCTCCAGAGACCCACAGGACAAAAAGTCCTATAGGACTCCTTCTTCAGCTTGACGGCATCCCTCACGCGGTGTCCACCAACGGGTTCGGGATTGCCGCCACGACAGGCACCGACCACCTTGCGCCACAGCTCCGGTCAGCCGCCTCAACAATAGAGGCACGGAACATGGCCCATTCGACTCAATGTCCCCACCTCCCTCGGGACGTGGTTGAAGTTCTGCCGGAGGTGGGAGTTGAAGCTACTTCTGACAGGGGACTCTGCCAGCCGTTCCCAGCAGACCCTCACAACACGCTTGGGCCTACCAGGTCTGACCGCATCTTCCCCACCATCGAAGCCAACTCACCACCAGGTGGTGATCAGTTGACAGCTCCGCCCCTCTCTTCACCCGAGTGTCCAGACATATGGCCGCAAGTCCGGCGACACGACCACAAAGTCGATCATCGACCTGAGGCCTAGGGTGTCCTGGTGCCAAGTGCACATATGAACACCCTTATGCTTGAACATGGTGTTCGTTATGGACAATCCGTGACGAGCACAGAAGTCCAATAACAAAACACCGCCGGGTTCAGATCGGGGCCATTCCTCCCAATCACGCCCTTCCAGGTCTCACTGTCATTGCCCACGTGAGCATTGAAGTCTCCCAGCAAAACGAGGGAATCCCCAGAAGGTATGCCCTCTAGCAACCCCTCCAGAGACTCCAAAAAGGGTGGATACTCCAAACTGCTGTTCGGCGCATACGCACAAACAACAGTCAGGACCCGAAGGCGGAGGGAGGCCACCCTCTCGTCCACCGGGGTAAACCCCAATGCACAGGCTCCAAGTCGGGGGGCAATAAGTATGCCCACACCTGCTCGGCGCTCTCACCGGGGGCAACTCCAGAGTGGTAGAGAGTCCAGCCCCTCTCAAGGAGATTGGTTCCAGAGTCCAAGCTGTGCGTCGAGGTGAGTCCGACTATATCTAGCTGGAACCTCTCGACCTCGCGCACTAGCTCAGGCTCCTTCCCTTCAGAGAGGTGACATTCCACGTCCCAAGAGCCAGTTTCTGTAGCCGAGGATCAGACCGCCAAGGTCCCCGCCTTCGGCCACCACCCAACTCACACTGCACCCAACCTCCTTGGCCCCTCCCATAGGTGGTGAGCCCATGGGGAGGAGGACCCACGTTACCTCTTCGGGCTGTGCCCGGCCGAGCCCCATGGGTGCAGGCCCGCCACCAGGGCCGCCATCGAGCCCCACCTCCAGGCCTGGCTCCAGAGGGGCCCGTGACCAGCGTCCGGCAAGGGAAAACGTTGTCCAAGTTTTTATTTTTCATTGGAGGTTTATTGAACCGCTCTTTGTCTCATCCCTCACCTAGGAATAGTTTGCCTTGGGTGGCCCTACCAGGGGCATAAAGCCCCGGACAACATAGCTCCTAGGATCATTGGGACACGCAAACCCCTCCACCACGATAAGGTGACGGTTCAAGGAGGAGGAACAGAAAACCGACGTCAGAAAACAAATCTCTGGGACAAAAGACCCTCGGCCATGTGAAGGTGTTACTCTCAATGCTTTCCTAAAAAGAGCAATGCTAACAGTTCTGGGGCGTCCCTGTGCGGGTGGGCACTCCCAGACGAGGCATTTCCTGTCACATGACAAACACTAACCTTTAACAGCCACTTAAACAGAAACATGGAAGTGTGGGGGATTTGCTATTTGAGTCACCAATCTAAAGGTCTGCTTACAGTGACGGTGACAGCATAATGATAATCAAAGTGACAAGCTCACAAATCATAAAGGTATAAATTAGACGAAGATCTCTTAAATAAACCTGACTATTCCTCCATCCATTATCCTACAGGGTCACAGGGGTCTGCTGGAGCCAATGCAGCCAACACAGGGCACAAGGCAGGAAACAAACCCCGGGCATGGCGCCAGCCCACCGCAGTAAACCTGACTATACTCGTCTACTCACAACATTCAATGCAATCAAGTTTAATCGTTAACTTTAAACTTTCACCCACGACTCCTGTTTACAGACCCACACCAACACAGACAAATAGGGCACAACAGCCATCCAGTCTACTGGCGAGGGACTATAGGGCACACATGGCAGGAGTGCCACCAGTCAAGTCATAGATGACGATGAGCAACGGAGGACGAGGCTTTCTGAGCTTTAATGAAAGTTTTAATGTGAAGAGAGGATTATAGGATCAGGTTGCCGTGTTGGTTGCTCGACTTTATTTTGTCACGTCTGTGTCTCCCATTCTGCATCACTTTAATAATTATTATTTATTATTCGATTATGTTGTAGCCCATAACTTTTTGCCTCACAATGTGTATGACAAACATTCACACAAAATGGAGGCCAATAAGCTGTCCTTAACTCGTACCCGCCCCCCCCCTTAAAACAGCTTGTTGGATCCCTGTGGGCCTTAAGTACCTGACTTGGGGGTCTGGATGTCCAGGCTGAATGTAAGCAGTTAATGTTGGCGCTTCTGCCAGATTGTGCTCTTTGTTTGAGCTCCTTTATGTGTAATTTAAAGTCTGCTTAATCGATCAATCAAACGTATTTGGGTTTTCTTTTTAATATTTCATTATTGTGCACTTCAGTTCCTCTTCGTAGTCATGTCATCTGTTACGCCCCTTCTACTTTGTGGGCAGCGCCACCTGTCTGTGTAGAACTGACCCCCTATGAGGGCCGAGGAGACCCCCTGGTCAAACGCGGTTCACCGAACATGCTGGGTGGTCTCGGCGAGCTCTGTTGAGGGTTGTGCCCGTTCTTGTGATCTCTGGATTGGTGCCCCTCCTGTGTTGTTTCCGGACCACTCTAGCTGGTTTTGTGATTTTTTGGGATTGCCTTTCCCGTAACTCCTACTATGCCTTTTGCACTCCTTGGAATTTTTTGCAGTAATAAATATTACCAAATATCTTCACCTGCCCCGTCTATAAGCCGAAGGGGGGCTCTCTGTGGTACTTTATGCTAAGGTCGTCCCAAGTCCAAAGTCTCTGCCAGGTCCCAGTAGCAGACGTGTGCCCAGTGCCCTTAAGTCCTACTATAATTTAATTACAAAAAAACAGAAATTGCATTTTATTGTCGTCTTTTTTCCCATTTTTGTATGCCCATTTTATTTGTTTTTGATGACATTAAAGTATTTTTTCATTCTGATGGTACTGTCGTCGCTGTGCCATCTCATTTTTTGGCTCCTCCACAGGTGCTGCCATTTTATGTCTTTTGTGGTTGGCCACAGCCATGTTGTTGTCATTTGTCACACGCTGATGCTCCCCCATTAGTTCTTCAATCTTACTGTCACCTCATTTAAAGATGGTGATGCACTCTCAAGTATCCATGCTTTGGACCATTAGATCTTTTTTCTTGAATCTCTCTTATGTTGGTAGTTAAAGAAACGCTAGATGTTGGTGAGACAGACAAGTGTGAAGTTCACCGTGTGCTGTACACGAGACACAATGAATACAACTGACACTACTAGGCCATGGAGTGCTGAGATAACAACACCTGGGCACCCTTGGCACCCTGGGTGAAGGCCAGGCCAGCCCTGGAGGACTGAGCTCAGCCTGGAGAGTCTCCAGCCCCCCATACCCTCTAACAGATGATGGGCAGGTGTGTGAGGGTCCTCTCGGATGGACAGACTTCCTGTCTACGACCAGTTCCTGCCAGGATCTCAACAAGTTCCAGAAGTAGATGGAAGCGGCTTGTCTCAAACATTCCATGTGTCAGTTATGCCGGATCTTCACACATCCCACCCACTCTCCTTATTCTCCTTTAACTCAAAGAGGATCTTAAATGGCCTCCCTTGGCAGCTTACTGCTGGCCACATTCACTCCAGCTCGGGTTACTCAGCTTTGACTTGGTTACATTGGCGCGGGTTGCTGACAGATTGGCAAAATGCGTCCAACTTCAACATGGCTGCCCCGTCACTCTCACGGCTTTTAATGACTCCAAATCTTTAAGACAAAGTGAATTTTAATTTTGTGCACCAATGCCTTATGAATGGAAAGAAAGAAAAGGCGTCTAATGATTAGCCGCACCACACACGAGCAGAAAACGTCTTTCTTAATCAGTTTTACTGCATTCTTGGAGCGGGTCCTGACTGCCCACCGCTTCACAGTTAAATTTATACCAGCTAAGCAAAAATATTCACCACACTTCTGAGGTCCCGAATGCCTCCTTCCTGCATTTAGAAAAGAACAATTCTCTGTGTAGAGCCTGAGTGGGACTGCAAACTGGGAAACCGAGCTGGACAAGGAATTCCTAAAAGGTGGAGAGGCGAAGCCCACAAGACCCCAGGCCACAGGAAAAACGGTGGCTAATTGTGATTGTTATTCTGTTTAGGTTTTATTTGTACCAAATCTATCTATGATAGAGTGATTGGCAGAATTAGATAGATAGATAGATAGATAGATAGATAAAGAACTATAGATAGATAGATAGATAGATAGATAGATAGATAGATAGATAGATGAGTGAAAGGCACTATATAATAGATAGATAGATAGATAGATAGATAGATAGATAGATAGATAGATAGATAGATAGATGAAAGGCACTATATAATAGATAGATAGATAGATAGATAGATAGATAGATAGATAGATAGATAGATAGATAGATAGAGTGAAAGGCACTAGATAGATAATAGATGAAAGGCACTATATAATAGATAGATAGATAGATAGATAGATAGATAGATAGATAGATAGATAGAGTAAAAGGCACTATACAGTGTATAATAGACAGATAGATAGATAGATAGATAGATAGATAGATAGATAGATAGATAGATATGAAAGGCACTATATAATAGATAGATAGATAGATAGATAGATGGAGTGAAAGGCACTATATGATAGATAGATAGATAGATAGATAGATAGATAGATAGATAGAGTGAAAGGCACTATATAATAGAAAGATAGATAGATAGATAGGTAGATAGATGGATAGATAGATAGATAGATAGATAGATAGATAGATAGATAGATAGATAGATAGAGTGAAAGGCACTATATAATAGATAGATAGATAGATAGATAGATAGATAGATAGATAGATAGATAGATAGAGTGAAAGGCACTATATAATAGATAGATAGATAGATAGATAAATAGATAGATAGATAGATAGATAGATAGATAGATAGATAGATAGCGTGACCTGTAGGGGGCCCCGATAGCCCAAAACCCCCTGAGATCCCTAAAAGGTTTATTTTCACACAATACCTTCCAGCAGGTTTCATGTTGAGTTCCATACATGACTACAACTTTCTTCTCTCTTTTCTTCTACTCCTCCCAAGTGACTGTTGTCCTCTTGCACGCGACTCTAACTCCCCACCTCCTCCATTCATTCAGCACCAAGGAGTACTTCTGATGCCAGGATGTTGCATTTCTGATGCACTTCTGGTTCACACACACACTCACGTTGTGTTCATAATGGCACTCAATGTCGTCTTCATTCTCTCCTCCATGACTACCTCCAGCAGGTCCAGGGGGCTTCCCATAACTTAGCCTGATGATTTGGTGGTCCTCTCATGGAGTGATAGTACCATCCTAGCACATCACAGTGGCCATCGCAGAGTTAAACCAATGTCACATACTTGATGACCACAGTTGATGATCTTGTCACCTGAACTTGTCAGATTACATGACTGGAATTTCTGGGGATGTCAAACGTGACGACTGGTCAGCTCAGTCACACTCGTCCCCTTTTCTGAAAGCCAAGAATGCGCTGCCTGACGGGTTTACTGGTATGGTGAGTTCAGCCACAATCCTGAGATTTTTTTTTTTTGGTATTTTGCTGTGGTATACAAATCATGAGCTGAGTGGCGTCACCAGAGTTGGTGTCACCCAATGTGGTAAGCAAGGCCAGATTAAGACCCCCACAGGTCCCTGGGTGACTTGATGAGTAGAGCTCATCATCCTTTAAACAATGCAGCACACAGACATTAGCCGGAAGGGCAGTTGGCGACTAGTGAAGCGCAACAGAAGGCGATAACGCGTACCAGCAGTGCACAATAAATCTGTTTTTAGTGTCACTTCACAATATTCTGTGGCTGAAGTTGCTTTCTTACACAGCTTGTCATGTAAAGACTCCTGAGCTGTTGTTGGACGTGAAGCTCTGTGGCTAAATGGCCTTCCAATTTCTTAAACATAAAATTTTTCAAAGATTTCAAATCTGTGCTCAGGTCCCAGGGTTACATTGTTGGCTTCATCCCAATACAATCGACAGAAATCGGATCATTATGGAGATCTGCTGAGGAACGACAAAGTCAGAGAAATCATTGCCCACCAATCTGTGAGGCGATTTTTAGTGAACCAATAATCCTGAGCACAGGTTTAGTCCCTCAAGTGTCACCCAGCCATCCTTCTCACTGTTCTACATAAGGTAAGCTACTTGTATTTTTTACCTTCCTAGACATGAACATCGTTTTCCAAGAGCAGGAGACGTAAGCAGACGTGCCTGAGGTTCATGGAAGATGAGGTATGAACTGATAGCGTATAACGTGACCCACCGCCGCATCCCTCCCTCTTTGTATCGCTGACCTTAGCAGAGCTAGGAAGAGGACCCCCGTCACACATGCATGACGATGGACAGGCAGGACTACTGCAGTAGGTGCTTTTCACATTATTTGTGGACACATCTAAAAAGGACTGGAATTCAAATACATCCAGAAAATGATGGAGAAGTGCGATCAGGACTGAAGATAAGTGGAACTTCTTTATGTGGAAATCAGGAATTGAACTCTCGAGTTATGGAGTTGAAGCAGAAACCTTGACGGCCTTTAAAGGAGGATCTGGATGAAATGCTGGGGCGGCTTAGCTAAGAGCCAAATGAACGAGTGACAAATGGACTGCATGGACTCCCCTCGTTTGTCAACCTTCTCTTAAAATCAGTTTCAAACATCAGAAAAAAATGTATGACAGCAGCACAAACACTGGCAAAGTCAGCCACTGGCTATCAGGAGTTTCCATGTTTTCTGTTATCCGTCTGTTTTTTATTTTTTCTGGAATTTTTATCTCTTCTCCCAAAGACATTTGCATAAGGCCAGCTGGATACTCTTACTGCTTTGATGGCCCCCTCACCAATAAAGAAAAAGTATTCATGGCCTGGTATGTGTGTGTGTGTGTGTATATAACTGCTCAAAAAAATGAAAGGAACACTTTGAAAACACATCAGATCTCAATGGGAAAAAGAAATCCTCCTGGATATCTATACTGATATAGACTGGGTAATGTGTTAGGAACGAAAGGATGCCACATCGTTTGATGGAAATGAAAATGATCAACCTACAGAGCCCTGAATTCAAAGACGCCCCAAAATCAGAGTGAAACAATGATGTGGCAGGCGAGTCCATTTTGCCCAAATTTAATTGCAGCAACTCCAAATTGTACGCAGCACTTTGTATGGCCCCTGTGTTCTTGTATACATGCCTGACAACATCGGTGCATGCTTCTAATGAGATGACAGATGGTGTTGTGGGGGATCTCCTCCCAGATCTGGACCAGGGCATCACTGAGCTCCTGGACAGTCTGAGGTGCAACCTGGTGGCATTGGATGGACCAAAACATAATGTCCCAGAGGTGTTCTACTGGATTTAGGTCAGGAAAGTGTGGTGGCCAGTCAATGGTATCAATTCCTTCATCCTCCAGGAACTGCCTGCATACTCTCACCACATGAGGCCAGGAATTGTTGTGCACCAGGAGCCACTGTACCAGCATAGGGTCTGACAATGGGTCCAAGGATTTCATCCTGATACCTAATGGCAGCCAAGGTGCCTTTGTCAAGCCTGTAGCGGTCTGTGTGACCCTCCATGGATATGCCTCCCCAGACAATCATTAACCCACCACCAAACTGCTCATGCTGAATGATGTTACAGGCAGCATAATGTTCTCCATGGCTTCTCCAGACCCTTTCACTTCTGTCACGTGCTCAGGGTGAACCTGCTCTCATCTGTAAAAAGCACAGGGCACCAGTGGTGCATCTGCCAATTCTGGTATTCTATGGCGAATGCCAATCGAGCTGCATGCTGCTGGGCAGTGAGCTCAGGGCCCATTAGAGGACATGGGGCCCTTGGGTCACCCTCATGAAGTCTTTCTGGTTGTTTGGTCAGAGACATTCACACCAGTGGCCTGCTGGAGGTCATTTTGTAGGGCTCTGGCAGTGCTCATCCTGTTCCTCCTTGCCCAAAGGAGCAGATACTGGTCCTGCTGATGGGTTATGGACCTTCTATGGCCCTCTCCAGCTCTCCTAGAGTAACTGCTTGTCTCCTAGAATCTCCTCCATGCCCTTGAGACTGTGCAGGGAGACACAGCAAACCTTCTGGCAATGACACGTATTGATGTGCCATCCTGGAGAAGTTGGACTACCTGTGCAACCTCTGTAGGGTCCAGGTATCACCTCATGCTACCAGTAGTGACACTGACTGTAGCCAAATGCAAAACTAGTGAAGAAACAGTCAGAAAAGATGAGGAGGGAAAAATGTCAGTGGCCTCCACCTGTTAAACCATTCCTGTTTTGGGGGTCATCTCATTGTTGCCCCTCTAGTGCATCTGTTGTTAATTTCATTAACACCACAGCAGCTGAAACTGATTAACAACCCCCTCTGCTACTTAACTGACCAGATTAACATCCCATAAGTTTCATTGACTTGATGCTATACTCTGATTAAAAAGTGTTCCTTTAATTCTTTTGAGCAGTATATATACAGTATATATAGGGTGGCACGGTGGCACAATGGCAGCCTGCTGCCTCCCAATAAAGAGACCAGGGTTCTGGTCCCAAGTGCTCCCTGAATGGAGTCTGCACATCCTTCCCTTTGGCACGAATGTATTCAGTCATTTTGCTAGGACATTTGGCTCCACTGCATCCCATTGTATTGATCATCACTGAGATGTTTCTGCACCTTGTTTGGCGTCTGCCCCGTGGCCAGTTTCATTAATTGGACTAATTAGGAAGGGCAAACACCTCTGTGTTGGAGGTCCATCAGGTGAGCATAAACCAAGCCTTCAGAGCTCAGACACAGGAGTGTGTGGAGGAAAAGATCTGGGGAAGGCTGCAGCCAACAGCACAGCGGTCTCCAGAATTCTTAAATGGAAGTTGTTTGGAACAACTGTGGCTCTTCCTAGGGCTGACCAAGTGGCCACACTCAGCAATTGTGGGAGAAGAGCTTTGGTTAGAGAGATGACCAAGAACTCAATGGTCACCCTGGCTGAGCCCCAGAGAACCTGTGTGCTGGTGGGAGAAATGTCCATCAAGGCCACCATCACTGAAACACTCCAGCGATCTGGGCTTTAGGGCAGAATGGCCAGAGCGGAGCATCCCTCCAGGTAAAGCCACATGGAAGGCTCTGGTGGTCACACTATAGCTTCGGTTATCCTATCTAACTATTTATTAACTTTTTATTTAACTGAAATAGATAGGGTGTGGGGCGGCACAGTGGGTAGCGCTGCTGCCTCGCAGTTAGGAGACCCGGGTTCGGTTCCTGGGTCCTCCCTGCGTGGAGTTTGCATGTTCTCCCCGTGTCTGCGTGGGTTTCCTCCCACAGTCCAAAGACGTGCAGGTTTGGTGCATTGGCGATTCTAAATTGCCCCTCAGTGTGCTTGGTGTGTGTGTGTGTGTGTGTGTGTGCCCTGCTGTGGGTTGGCACCCTGCCCAGGGTTTATTTCCTGCCTTGGTCCCTGTGTTGGCTGGGGTTGGCTCCAGCAGACCCCCGTGACCCTGTAGCTAGGATATAGCAGCTGGGATAATGGAAGGATGGATAGATAGGGTGCTTACCTTGAGATGTCTGAAGGTGGTGTCTCATGAGGGGTGACTGGTGGAGTGTTACACGAGTTGTTGGACCCTGGACAGTAAGAAGCAACCCAGCATAAGGAACCGAGCTGCAAGAACCAAAGAGAGTATAAGTTATAGAAGCCATTCTGAGTGCGAATAGAAAAGGTGTGGTGTATGGCCCGGCCGGGACGCCTCTATGCTGGGAGGACCAGGAGAGCATTACCTCCCCCAGAGCGCTAGGTGGCAGTCCCCCTGGGTTGCAGCGGTGCCTCAGACTTCCGCAGGGCTCCATCGGAGTTGGAGTTTGGTGCAGCCCTGTTGGATTCTGTGGGCGCAGCCAGGGGGTGCTGCAAAACCTAGCGCACTGGGGGAGGTAATGCTCTCCTGGTCCTCCCAGTATAGAGGCGTCCCGGCCGGGCCATATACCACACCCTTGGTTGCAGCTCTTCTGTCACACTTGGAAGAAAACCAACGAGCACCTGGTGCATCTCTGGGTGCCTCATAAAGGAGCCAGCAGACATTACTCAGGGAGCCAGAGTCGGGTGGGAGGAGTGGAGGCGACGGAGAAGAAAAAGAAAGAAGGGAAGCGTGTTTGGAATTGTACTGTGAAAAAGTATGGGAACAAGGAAAAAATAAAAGGAGAAATGAAAAAAACAGGAAAATAAAATGAAAAAATAAAAATAAAAAAACAGAAAAAAGGAAAAAACAAAAGGAAAAATGAAAAAAACAGGAAAATAAAAATAAAAAATAAAAAGGAAATAAACACAAAAAAAGGAAAAATAAAAAAAAATAAAAAATAAAAAACAGGAAAATAAAGAAAAACACGGGGGATAAAGAAGAAAAATAAAACCATGTGCCCTGAACTCCTGCCCCTATGTCTGTCGTGTCAGGTTTGGGCAGCAGTGCGCCCCCTGGTGGTCCACAAAGGACAAAAGAAAGAGACGCCATTACATACCGTAGAGTTGGCGTGACTGTGGCCGTGCATGTGCATGAGTGCAGGTGACGGAATGAAAGGACTCCTTCTGGTTTACGGCACGCAGAATAAACTGTGAAGGTGTGTAACTGGTGTGTGTGTGTGTGGGGGGGGGGGTTCTGGGTGAGGTGTCTGTAGGGATTGGAGGACAAAATCCACGGACATATAAAACGGGAAGATGCACATCAGTGGGTCATTTGCATTTAATGATACAGAGGCCGCCGTTGGTGGAGGGTGCATCAGAATCGTCCTGGGCAGCCTGGTAAGGGTACAAGGGGGGTGCACATACTCCTGATTATCCCCCAGGTCTGAATGTGGTGAGCTGGACATGCTGGACGTTCATTTCTTTTTATCACAAGTTGTGCTTCCCATCTGAGTCGGCTTGAAATCTCAGTAATCAAGGTGGACCTCAGCGTTATCATTTGCAGTATGCAATGTGCCGCGTATGTCTCTTGTGGTGGAGTGAGATATAACACGAGATCCAAAATCAATGTTAGGGTGCCAACAGGGTCGCCTCAGTTAATAACAGTGCCAGTAAGAACAGAAATAGCTCTTGGTGGCACAAAGACAAGCAAAAAAGCCCTTGGCAGTGCCTGTCCTGAGCAGTCAGGCCTTGGGTAGAACTGCGTCCTGCACGGATTCTGCAAGAGACCCCACCTTCTAGGAGTGAATCCAATTTATAGTCCTCCTACTGGAATGGGCAGAGTCAATTGTCCTCAATGGGCATCTTCTTGGGAGCAGTGGGAATAGAAAGAGACCATACTGTTAGTGACAGGATCCCCTTTCGTCCTGGGGTGGTATTGATTACCTCAGAAGGTGACCCACTGGCATGCAAGTGTGACATTCTGTCGTATGGCATGTGGTATGGGATTTGTCGAAGCGATGCTCTTTATTTTATGCCATCTGTTGGAATGAAACATGCCATGCATTTTATAAATAAAAAAAATGGACGGACACTCAGACAGACACACAAAAGCTTATCCTGTCATCAAAGTGGATTTTTTCTTTTTGGAGAATCCTTGGGTCCCTTCAAGCATCATGAAGAAGGGAAAAGGGAAAAGGATGGGAGTTTGTGGTGTCTTCATGTGTTTCTCTTTGTTTTACATTTGCACGCATGATCTGTGATTAGATGGACTTTTCTGTGTGATAATTCACTGAACTCACTTCATCTTATGATTTGTTAGTTTTCATATCACCCGTGTTTCATTTTTTGTGTACTGTCTCATCAGTGTCCCTCTCACTCACCCTGGTTTATCCGCGGTACGACTACTAGATGCCCCCACTTTAGACAGCTGGAAGGTACGGGTGGTGGTGGGAGGGGGGATTGGGGGTATGGCGCATCACAAAGCCCACTTGGACCCTCAGACTATAAGAAACAAGACTCTCTGGTCTGATGAAACTGAGATCAGCATCATATCAGGAGAATAGCAGGCACCGTTTATTGTATTCCAGGGGTGAAACGTGCTGGTGGCAGTGCCAGGCACTGGGAGACCAAACAGACTTGAAGGAAAAAAGAATGGAGCAAAAGCAAAGAGACATTCATTCATCCATCCATTATCCAACCCGCTATATCCTACCTACAGGGTCACGGGGGTCTGCTGGAGCCAATCCCAGCCAACACAGGGCACAAGGCAGGAAACAAACCCCGGGCAGGATGCCAGCCCACTGGAGGCAAAGAGACATTCCATAATGAAAACAGGCGCAGAGAGTGCGGGACCTCAGACTGGGCTGGATGTTCACCTTCCATCAGGACAAAGCAAAGACGACACAGGAGTGGCTCAGTGACAACTCTGTGAATGGAGAGACCTGAACATAACTGACCACCAACGGGGTCCATCCAACCTGACAGAGTTTGAGAGGATCAGCAGAGAAGAATGGCAGAAAGACCCCAAATCCAGGTGTGCAAAACCTGTGGTGTCAAACCCAGAAAGACTCCCTGCTGGAATCACTGCCACATTGAAGTGCTGTGGAAAGGCTCTGAAGACTTGTGCCAACTGACTATTGTTTTTTTTTTAATAACTTAATAAAAATTCCTAAAATTGTTTGCGCTTTGTTATTCGAGAGCATTGAGTGTCGCTTGATGAGAAGAAAAATGAATTGCGATGACTTTAGCAGAAGGCTACAACAAAACGTGACCAAAGTGAAGGGGGTCTGCAGCCCTTTCTTTACCCACCGTCACATTAAATGACACAGGGAAGCTGTGGTGTGCTTGTGCCCCGCTGGCACCTCATGCACAGACACCAAGTCGGAGATCTCGGCGAGTTCAGAGCTCGTGCCCCATGAAAGTAGGCAGGACGTTTAGTGTGCAATCCCAGATCTGGACAGCAGGTGGCACTGTGTGACCGTTTGAAGAACGCGCGGGCCCGCCCGCCCGCCCGCTGTCCGCTGCCGCTCGTGTGAAGCCGCTAACGGGCCGCTCGTTGCTCTCCGGCGTCGTCAGTAATCCGACTTCATTTTCACAGCGTGTATTCACTAATGTTTTTGTTTAAATTAAATTATCTGAACCGCAAGTGGAGTGAGCGGCGGAGCCAGAGTGCTATGCACGGCGTAAGCGTCTCTCAATCTGCGAATCGTGAAATGAAGTCAGCCGCTTCGACCAGCGTGTGCTTCTCATTAAGCGCTGATTGACTCTCCTGCAGCTTTTCCAATGAAAGTAAAATAAACACAAAAGAAAAAAAAAGGAAGACATGATGAGTAAAACTGGAGCCACTGACGTCCATCCAGCCATCCATTATCCAACCCGCTATATCCTAACACAGGGTCACGGGGCTCTGCTGGAGCCAATCCCAGCCAACACAGGGCGCAAGGCAGGAACAAACCCCGGGCACACGCCAGCCCACCGCCGGGCACACACCCCCACACACCAAGCACACACTAGGGACAATTTTGGATGGCCAATGCACCTAACCTGCATGTCTTTGGACTGTGGGATGAAACCCACGCAGACACGGGGAGAACATGCAAACTCCACAAAGGGAGGACCCGGGAAGTGAACCCTTAGGGGTCTCCTTACTGATAGGTAGCAGCGCTACCACAGCACAACCATACCGCCCGCCTAAAAAAATGAAAGATTTGGTTACGCGGGTTACAAAATGGATGTATGGGTCATGTTTGTGTGTCTTAGTCCAGGTAAGACTTCACTGTGAATTGGGGGGCAACCTTATCCAGTATTTAATGAAAAGATGCCCATTAAGACTATTGTAATTACCCTGGTGAGACATGGAGGGGTGGGCTTGTGTGGCTTCTTCTAGCGACTCCTCTTCCATGCCACTCAAGTCCTCTGTGGCACCACTCATTCCCAGCTGCCTCGTCTCTGCCCACACATCCACACTGACCAGCACTGCCTCACTTCCGCTCACCCGGAGCAACACAACTGCCACACTAAACCCCAATTCTGTGAGCCGACCCAAGCCCAGGGTGCACATCCTGGACTCACTGGCAGCCATGTCATCATCATGATAAAATGTTTGTGCAGTGCCAAGTCTGCACCCCATTCTCACACTGTTCAAACTGCCACGTATTTAGGTGGCATCTCTGTGTATCCTCACCCCCTCCAATAGATGATAACCTCGCAAAATGCGAGCCCCTCTCAGGTCCAGACCCAGGGTGGCTACACTGCCATCCGGTTTGAACCCTCGTCCTCTTGGGTAACATGAACTCCATCCACTGGGGCACTTGAATGGTGCGAGGTGATCTGGTCCTGCCAGTCTGAAGCAAACCACTGTAACCTTATAGTTGAGGGGTTCACCATTGTTAGTGCTAACCCAGTCGTCTGTCTTGGGGTCTTTAGTCAGATCAATCCCACTTCTAACACCAATGTAACAACCCTGGGGATGCAAGAGACACAAAGGAGTTGGTCCAGCCACCTTAAACAAGACCACTGGTGTGACCCTAAAAAGGACCTTTGGCCTCCACCAAGCCACACATGCTTCCTCATCCCCTCAACTGTCACCCCCAACTGACCTGCTCCACTGCACTCTGCTCACCCGGGGTGACATAACTGTCACACTATAGGACCCCAGTTCTATGAGTCGACCCAAGGCCAGGGTCCACAGCCCACCCCCCCTCAATAATCCCTGACCTCTCAATGACAGCATGCTCCTCTCCGGACCGAGGGTCTCTACACTAATAAACAAATATGAAACATAAAGAAACACCAAGGAGAAGTCCTGAGCTCACCTACAAAACCTTCTGCGTTACAGCGCATGTCCTTCAGATGAATGCTGCTGATCTTCTTGACCGAGAAGAGCACAGAATGACCAAAATCTTCAAAGTCCTTTGGCATTTCCATCAACTTCTTCCAGCTGTGAAATGGGGAATTGTGCACAGAGGGACACCTAGTGGAAACAAGGAGAAGTGCATTCAAGATGGAGATCAGGAAGGACCTCATTTTCCAAAGACTGGCCTGCATGATGGCACATTAAGCCCAAATGACCAACGGGATGAGCTTGGTGGCCTCCGTGGTCATCTCTCCTTCATTTCCTTTGTTAGACCCTTGAGTGACGAGCTCTCAAATTTAAAGTTATTCAGGTGGCATTTGGCACCTTTCAACATGAGGCCGCCCTGTGGTCAGACTACTGGGGTGTGTTGTTTTCTACAACTGGGACAGGAGGACTCCCTCTAGTGGCTGATCATAGCAATGATCAAATGACCAGGGTGGTGGCTGTGGAGGCGACACTTGTGGAGCCTTCCTTCACTACGGCCGCAGGGGTCCGATTGCTTCAAGTACCCCAAAATCACACGTCTCTTCAGGTGTGTCTGACGAAGGGGCAGGGGAATCGGTGAGGACTGCAGAGAGGGGGCACAGTCCACTGGGAAGACCACCTGGCGACAGTCTGTTCTTCATTTGGCCCTCAGCTGTGTGGAGGGGTGGAGCAAATGAGAGAGAAATTGATAGAAGGACAGAAGATTGGATGAAAGGAGGGAATGACAAATGGAGTCATGAAAGGAAGGGGGAAAGGATAGAACATTGGATGGGTTAATGGATGGATGAGTGGATGAAAAGATGGATGAGGGATGGCTGGATAAATGGAGAGATAAAGGAAGACTGGATGGAACTGCATTGGAATTATTGATGGAGAAATGTCTGTCTGTCTGGATACACAGATGGACGAACAGACAGAAGATGGAGTGGATAAATGGATACAAGTGTGGATGGATGGATGGAAGAAAGGACTGATAAATGATTAGGTGGGAGGACAGATGAATGGACAGAATGACAGAAGATGAGGTGCATAGAGAGGAGAACAGATGAATGGACAAATGGACAGATGACAGAGTGGATGAGCAGATAAATGGAGGCTTAGAAACAACAGAAGGATGGATGAGGATAAAGGAGGACTATATGAATGGATAGAGGGATGGATGGAGAAGTGAATGAAAGACTGAGTGGATAGACAGACAGGTGGAAGGACAACACAATGGATGGAAAGATGAACAGACAGATTAATGATTGGATGAATGGAGAGATGCTTTATAAAGATGGATAGGAGGAAGAGATTGGTGGGGATGAATAATGTGTATAAATATAACAGATGTGTGGAATGATGGAAGGATTGCCAAGTAGATGAAAGACTGGGTCTGGGGAGAGATGGAAGGACAGGATAGTGGATGAATTAGTGGATGAAAGGATGGATGGATGGTCCGAGAGATTAATGATTAGGTGAATGGATAGAAGGTTAAAAGACAGGTGGAACTATGGAAGGATGGATGGAGATGAAGGGTGAATGGATGGACAGGTGTTGATATGTTCGGTTGGTCAGACTGATTGATGAGTGGACGGTTAAGAAGATGTCCACTGTAGGTGGGTCAGTAAACGGATGGCTGCGGGATTACATATTGATGAATGAATGGACGGGCAGACATGCAGGATGTGAGGATGACTGGGTGGACAGATGGACAGGCAGAAGACCCCCCGTTGGGCACGAGGCGGGCAGGGCCCTGGACGAGATGCCAGCTCATGGCAGGGCACACGCCAGTTCAGTGTTCTTTGGGATGTCCTGCTCAATGAAGCAGAACTCAGGCGCGGCGGCGCTCAGCTCAGCCATGGTGACTGGCAGCAAGTCGGCTTGCTCTGCTGCATACATTCGGTGGATTAGAGACGTTCACTTAGCGGCTGAGCTCAGGGTGCTCATAAAAGTGCCATCTTTGGTCACAACTTTAAAACCTGAGGACCTGATTACATTTATTTCTAATGTGACTTAGCGGTGGGCACAAATGGTACATTCCGAGTGTGTGCCTTCCAAATGGGCAAAGTGCAATTTGTTATTTTGACTCCTCGCGTCGTCTTTCTGGGGGACACGGTGGCGCAGCGTGAAGTGCAGCCCCCTTACAGGTCACCGTCACGGCTTCAAGTATCTGTCAGGGGTCTGCATGTCCTTCCTATGCAAGTTTTCCTGGGGCTACTCCTGTTTGTTCATTTTTGTTTTATTATGCAGGGACCTGAACAAGGAAGACCAGCCGGACCTCCAGACATCCTACTCCTTAGGGACAAGTCAGAGAAAATCAGCCAATAATAAGCCCCAAAGTCACAAGACAGACACAGTTTGAGTGATGAGTGGTCCGCGTTTTAAAGGCTGGGGCAGACCCTCGATGTGACGTCACCGGACTCTTAGGACCCTCTACATGTATAAGCAAAAAGATGGCAGTGTGATCTCCACAGGGCCCTGAGAGGCTCACGGCGATGACCTGGAGAGGCAGGTGACAGCCATAGAAGAGTGCGTGGGGACAAATGACAGCCAGCCGTTTGAAAGGTGGGCACACCACAAAGGAATTGGAGTGGGAGTTTGCTGCTCTTTATAATCACTTTGTGGAGTTTAGAAAGTTGTTACCATTTTGAAAAGCGTTGTGAGCCTTCAGCGCCGTCCAGAGGGTCTTCAAAGGCCCCACACGCTCCGTGATATTCCAGAAAATAACGAGACCTGGCGGGTCGATCCCACTCATTCACTGCCGACAGCTGCCTGGTGTTTAGCGGGGTCAATGTGAGTGTTGGTGGGATTTGGGTTCGAGCCCCAGAGAGAGGGTCAAACTCCACTGTTCAGACGAGGCTCAGAGAGCAGAACACGTTCCTGGTGGCACGGTGTGAGGTGAGGTGACTTTTATTGTCTTAACTGGACTGAAGATACACACTCGTAAAGTCTAGAAGCTCGACGTTCCTTGTAGAGATGATCCAATAAATGTGGCAACTCCTAGTGGTCCTTAACAGCCGAGCTGCCCGTAAAAACCCCGCAGGATTAAAGGGACGCTCAGGCTTCCGGCCTCGTTAAAGTCTTTATGTGTGTTTACTGGCGACAGCACGTGGGTGTGACACCACCAGCTGACAAATCCAATTAAAGAGCCTTCAACACGCACGGCCATCGAAAGATGAAAGACCAGCGACGCGTGTTATTAACTCTTTACCCACCCGGTCACCCACCCGGTCACCCACCCAATCACCCACCCGGTCACCCACCCAGTCACCCACCCAATCACCCACCCGGTCACCCACCCGGTCACCTACCCAATCACCCACCCGGTCACCCACTCGGTCACCCACCCCATCACCCACCCCATCACCCACCCAATCACCCACCCGGTCACCACGACTCTCATATAAAGATGCACATCACTTCCTCTGTGGCTCACTGCGGTGACTTCATCCAAGTTATGGGTTGAAAGATGTCCAAATCACAGATTGCCAGATCAGGCCAGCAGAGGGCGCCACTTCATCATCCTAGCCAGGATCAAACCCCAGGCTCACATGGCTTTTAATGCGTTTATTTTATTCTCTTTTGTGTTTTCTTTTGTAATTTACATTTTAGTGACTGGTTTTGTTCTCCCCTTTTCATATTTTATGACCATCTGGCCAAGTCCATGATAAATTGTGGACTACTAGTCTGGTGCTTCAGTGAAAATGCAGAAGCGTCAACTGATTGAATTTAATTTAATGGAGTGGGATTGCAGCCCACCGACTCCTATGACACGGTCATCATGCTCAACATGGCCATTCCAAGGCATTTGTGTTCTGTTTATGTGTTTTATTTGATTCTTTTTCATACTGTTCTGTTATTTCCACCAATTTTGCTTATTACTGTTCTGTATGTGCTGTCTGTTTAAGTTTAATTGCAGTTCTTGGTCTTTGTAGGCGGGGCCACCCTGACATCACCACTCCTGAGCCCCGCCCTCTGGCTATTTAAGTCAGCTGAGAAGGCTCAGGAGCAGGAGATCATTCATTGTGGAGTCCCGTATGTCAGGGAGCTGACCAGATGAACAGATGAGTAACAGAAAATGAGTGTCAAAGCCAAAACAAAAGACAAACATCGAGATTAAAAAATAATAAGAACCAGGAAAAGATGCAGAAAACTTTGAGAAAAAGAGCAATTTGAAGAATTGGGCTTTGTATCTGCAACTCGGATTAGGAAGTCAATTCCTAGGTGACCTTTAATCCCAACGTGTAGTTACCCACGGGTCACGACCTCTGAGGACACGCCCCATAGCAATCACGCCTGACACTTTGTGACCGGCGTAGCGTCAATGGCCACTCCCAAATGGTGCTGTAAGTCAGTCAAATTGTACCAAACAGTCAAACATACAGCATAGACACTCAGTGTCCGTTCTCAAGTCGTACCCCCAAATCTCAAACAGTCCTGAACAAGCCCATGAGGGAGAAAAGCTCAAAAACCTCAGAGGACACGCCCCCTAGCAACATCTGAGGTGGCCCTGACGACGGGAACCAAACACAGCGAAAATAATGAGAAACACAAAGACCCCCGTGACCCTGTGTTAGGATATAGCGGGTTGGAAAATGACTGACTGACAAATTAGTGGAGGAAATTAGAAAACATTTGAAACGACTGGAATGTCCGACAATAAACATCACAACCACAGAGAGGAGCCTCAGCACCCACTGATAAAAAATGAAAAGAGAAACCAAAGCCTAACACTGTAAGGACTGCTCTTTCAGTTTGGATTTCTTGGCTCTTATGATGTCCTGGCCTCGATTTCATGGGTTATTCTTCTGGACAGCTTGGTGGGGCTTACTGCGGACCACCCTGTTGGGCAAATCCTTTTTGCTTTTCCTTCTTCTTTTCTGGCCATAGTTGCTATTTTTGTACATAAATCTTTGTTATATAAAGCTCCTCTGTTGACCTTTCTGTTCACAAGCCAGGGTTTATTGGTTATCCTCCCTCTTGTGGGGCATTTTAATAGATTTGTGGACATTTAACGCTGAAAACTCCATTTTGTTTCTTAAAAAAATGCTTTGCATTTTTTCATTCCAACAGATGGCACATACAACTGACTCCATAACCTCCATCTATCCGTTATCCAACCCGCTATATCCTAACTACAGGGTCACGGGGGTCTGCTGGAGCCAATTCCAGGGCGCAAGGCAGGAACAAACCCCGGGCAGTGCGCCAGCCCACCGCAGGGCACAAACACACACTAGGGACAATTTAGGATCGCCAATCCACCTGACCTGCATGTCTTTGGACTGTGGGAGGAAACCCACGCAGACACGGGGAGAACATGCAGACTCCACGCAGGGAGGACCCGGGAAGTGAACCCGGGACTCCTAACAGCGAGGCAGCAGCGCTACCCACTGCGCCACCGTACCGTCCAGATCCATAACCTAACAAAGTAATTTTAAAATATAAAATAAAAATACAAAATAATAAAGGCCGACAGAGGAAGTGCTAATCCCCTTGGAGCCCACTGACGGTCTGACCATGGGGGTCTCAGGCCTGTGCGCTCCCTTCATACTGTAGTTGCGATTTATTTACAGGAAGGCTTCTAGAAGATTCAAGGCCGGAGTTGCTTTCTGCTGAATGAAGGGTCCAAATACGCCTATGAAGGAATTCTTTAATAAATGTCAAAGCCTTTCTGAAAACGAGTTTTCCGTTTGTCACGATGGGTCACGGAGTGTAGACTGATGGGCAAAAATGGCAAACTTAACACAATAAAGTGGGCAGAAGGTGAAGGGGTCTCAATACTTTCTCAATCCACTGTGTCCAGTACAGTCACACGCTGATTTACGGCCAATTGAGTCGGGGCGAATCACACTTACGGCCGACAGGAACACAATGGGGGGATAACAGTTCTCCAAATGTCCAAAGCCGGCGGCAGTAGTTCATCTTTGATCATTAATATTTCACAGGGTCTCACGGGGGGTCTTTACGGTTTGTTTTGAGTGGCACCACTTCACGTGGCCTTCCTTACGCCAGAGTTTCTCGTCCTTTACGTTTCCATTGCGCAGTTCTGCCTTTTTAAATTCACGGACGACACACTAGCAGCAATTGCAAACCGGACCCTCGGTGAAACGGGTGCCCCCCCTTGATGATAGGAATGTGGAAACACATCGCACAGCACTGATGACTGATTAGGCCACCCACTGTGACTCACCAACGACAGCAACCTGCAAACACGGCTTTACATGGACCCAGCGTGGGGTCACCGTGAGACGTCTCACTGACAGGCACAGATGCCCCTCAATCCAGCCTCAGGTCCCCTCTGGTCACAGGCACCCCGCAGAGCTCCGACTCAGAGCCTCACCTCACTCCCTTGGTCTCAAACTGCCTTTACCCGGACTTGCTGGATCGGGTCACCCTGCATGCTCGAGTGCCCATCCTACACTCCCCTTGGGGCTCCATGCTACTGCCACTGGCCCGTAGACCTCCTGCTGCCGCCATCATTACTCCGTTCATTTCCACCTCCTTCTTGTTGGTCCCTCTTGTTTTTTTTCTGGGCTCCTTTCTTTTTTTTTTTGCCCCCCATGTCCCATGCAGGCTCCTTTTGACACACCCTGATTGGCTGATTGAGCGTGGGTGAGATAAGCTGCCACCTCCGAGGTGTGAATGAGGCACCTGACCGACGCTCGCTTTCACATGTGGTCAGACACCTCAACCCACCTCTATGCCAAGCCAGCACATTCTCAAAAGTGATTATTTATTTCAAATCTGCCCAGCACTGCGGACCACTTATCACAGTTTGTACCCCACCATAGTGCATGTTAAAGTATGCATACCGGTGACCCGCACCAGACCCACACAGCCTGGCACTTTGTGACTGACGTACCGCCAATGGCCGCTCCCAAATGGTGCTGTAAGTCAGCGCACAGTCAAATTGCACCAAACAGTCAAACATACAGCATAGACACCCAATGTCTGTTCTCCAGCCGTACCCCCAGATCTCAAGCAGTCCTGCACAGGCTCATGAGGGAGAAAAGCTAAGGAGCCAAAAGTCCAACAGGAGAGAGGAACCGAGAAACCTCTGGCCCACAACAACCAGCACAACGTTACGTTACTGTTTACAGGTCTATTGACAAAAAGAAACGTTCGAAACGAGAGCACTTCAGCGGGTCACTCACGTGTGACGCTGTCACTCCTAACCTACTGCTCTACGCAGACCACCAATGGGGGTCACCCACCAGGCCACAACTGCCAGTACGTTCAGCACACTTCTGTGATTAGGTGGTGACAGAGGTGGTTAGCAGGTATGGGACTGGCACATGTGCAGGGTGGGCCATCTAACCAAGACAGCAGGCTACAGTTTGGACCACCTGGGGGTGCACCAGCCACCCCAACCCCGACACAGACAGACGTGGGACACAAGTGCAAACACACGCCATTTCCCTCCTGTACAGCACAGCAAACACAGTCCAATGCAAGACCCTCTTCTTCTTCTTTCTTTATCCTCCCCACCCGACTTCAGCTCCCCGACTAATGGCCGCTGGCTCCTTTTAGAAGGCACCCCGAGGTGCTCCAGGTGCTCATTGACCTTCTCCAGGGTGGAGCGGAGGTGCTGCACCAAAGGGCTCAATGGCTCTCTAGGCGCCCCCTTGTGGTGGCCATGGGCCCCAGCAGGGTTGAACTTCCATGCACCAAACCTGTGGCACTGCTGCATGCCGGTGTTATGGTGGGGGTGGTAATGGTCTGGATAGGCTCTCTCCCCCAGGCCTCCCATTATAGGGGCGCCCCAGCCATCTGCTACACAACAGCCTCACCAAGATATTGGGGTACAGCCTGCTCTTTCTGAAAGACGCCCAGGGATCTTCAATGACCACAGAGGGTCAGGACCCCTCAGCATTGCGTCTCGTGTGAAGGCCAAATGGTTTACAGCCCAGTGTCCCCATCACTGCACTGGGGCATTGGGTTCTACCTACAGACCACAGGGTAAGTGCCACCCCCCCACCCCATCTCTTTTCGAAGCAACCCAAGTTTCACCCTAGATGATCTCCCATCAGCACCGGCTGAGTCCAAAACCACAACCGGTCTGTAAAACCAAAAGCAAAGTCAAAAAAACAGAGAGACCCATCAAGTGCGTCCAATCGCAGCCCACCAGCGGCCCACTCAGCCCTGGCAGTCCTGGGGGGGGCGGAGACACAGCCGTAGTGTCGTGGTGGCCCCACCCCCTGTGGCTCAACAAGGCAGCAGCGTAGAACTGAGAAAACACAAAAGTCAATGACACGCTGAGCAAATTCAGAACAGGGCTGAGCCCCCCGTCCCATTTCTGGAAAGCAACGACTCCATCGTAGAATAAGCAGCCCGAGTAAACCAACGTGTTAAACTTGGCATTCAATGGCGTCGACCCTAACAAAAGGCAGCATGTCCTCCTCTCCAGTGGAGATCGAACTTGTTCACAATGAGCTAGAAGTGGATTCTCTGGGTCAGGACGTCAAGTCGCCGTAAGCCACGGTGTGGGAGGCTCTCCTTTTGTTTTCATAACAGCCGTCCAGTAAATCTCCGACGAGTCCGGTGCTCCGCGTCTCCCAATCCATTTCAACTCGTTAATTAGCGTCTGCTTGTCCACAGCCTCACCCCGCCGACGTTTGTTCACTTTCCAGACTCGGCCCCCCGGCCGGCAGATGAACGCTTGATGAGGCTCAGGCCTGCACTTCTGCCATGATAAGGGCGACTCCCCGGATTAGCGGAGCTGCCGCGGGTCTCCCGTTTGTTTACGCGTGGCGGCTCGTTCCTCACGAAGGAGAGCCCAGCGGAGTGACCCCCTGACACCGCCGGAGAGTGGGAGGCGGCTGCTCTGTCGACTTTCAGCAGGAGTTGAAGCCTGGAAAGGTGCTAATAAATTGTACCCCCCCGGCCCCCCGCTTGGCGACGGCTGCTAATGGAGTGTGAAGGGTGTGAGGAGCAGGCACGGTGGGGGAACTCGTCACTGGATCAGAATCAAAGGTCAGAGCATCGAAATCGGGGGCATCAGCAGTGCTGGGCACATGGCCGGAAGGGTGCCCATCCGCTACCTTAATATCCAGGCTGATGAGACACCTGCCCTCTTCGTAGATGGGTTTGTGCATCAATATGTCATGCAATGAACGGGCATCTCACCCACCATTGGTTCAGGTCCCAGTATGGCTGCTGCTCTCCATGACCGATTCGAAAATTGATGGATGGCTAAACACCCAGTGATGAAATGGACAGGAGGGGGCGCCATTGTGAATCAGGACATCCGCTATGGCACTGCAAAGGTAAGACTGGCCACCCTGCACAAGTATAACATTATGGGTCATGGAGAGTGCCCCAGAATCATTGGGCATAAGGGTGCCAGTCCACTCACTGACACCTATGACCACCTGAGGTGGGCTGAATGGACTCCTGCCTTCTTTGTGCCATTAACACCCGTCAGTTGAGTAGCCTTGGTAGGTTAGCTTAAAAAGGCCTACTACTGTATATGTGTTTGAATATGAATGTGCCATGCAATGGACTGGCATCTCACCCAAACCCAGATAAATACGACACTGAACTGGATAAGCAGATGGATGAATTTACACTCAGTGAGGTCACTGGCCAAAAGGGGGCACCAGGGCATATCAGGGCATACACTATGGCACTAGGAAGGTGAAGATGGCCACCCTGTGCCAGTGTGAGATACCAGGATGTGAATGATTAGTGAAATGAAATCAAGTGAATGAGGAGCTGTCTGGATGTGCCGCCTTCTCACACAAACGTTAACGCGTCCATCATAGAGAAATCTTCACAGCCTCCTCATATTATAATTAAGGAAATATTTTCTCATTAACATAATTCTTTATAAGTCACCAAAAATAAAGGCGTCTGCTAAATAACAATAATAATAATAATAATAATAATAATAACAATAATAATAATAATAATACCAAGGACATGGCTTTGGAGCTTGTCCATCCATCCATCCACCCATCCATCTTCTGACCCATCCATCCATCCAACAGAATGTCTGGGGGCGGAGCTTATACTGGCTTCATTGGCCACAAGGCAGGTGCCAACCCACAATCTGCAGTGGCATACGCCCATTCAGAGTCACGGGGGGCTAGAGCCCACCCTGGCAGCAGAGGGCAGAAGGTAGGAAACAATCCTGGGTGGCCCAGGAGTCCATGCATACACAGGCCAGTCACCCTAACAAGGGGATTTGGGAGGGAAACTGAAGACCCTCAAGGGCTGTGCACCCTGGCTCAGGCAAAGCAGACACAGACTGGGCAGACAAAGACCAGGCATGGGATGCTCGATCAATGAGCCAGCGGTGGCAGCCAGGTTTGGCCAATCCCAGGAACAGAAACATAAAATTAAATACAATGAGAGCAAAAAAAAAACAAACCCCCAAGAGCAGCGCGTCCTCGTTGGTGGTCTTGAAATTTGAGGATTAAGGTTCGTGTGAGCGAATTAATGATACCTTGTAGCCTGTCACTTTGACAGCGTGTGCTGAGGGATCCTGTCAGGTACTGCGGCAGATGTCGGCCGCGCGGGAACATCTCAGGGATTTTTAGTGCCTTTCAAGTGACGGGCCGCTTTCTGCCAGTTGAACGTTTAATGGCCGCGTTTGTGAGTGACACCGCGACAGCTCGCTTACCAGCCTTCAGAGGTGCCCGTCGCCTGTAGGTTATTCTTTAACGTCAACTGAAGTCTCGACTCGTCTGCACCTTCACTTTACGATTGGGCGACACCAAGGGCAGAGCCTCTGCCTCACTGATCCTGGGTTCAAATCCAACACTGGAGTGCCGCCCATGTGGACTCAACATGTTCTTCCTGTGCGGATGTGATGAGCTCGTCTCATGTCAATCAGTAAATCCTGCTGCAGACAGTGAGTGGCATTGTGCTGCAAGTTGATTGGCACCAGAAGGAAGAATGTCACTCTGTTTGTGTGACAATAAGCAGCCTATAAACCAATCCTACAGCACCGTCCACATCTTCCTACCTACCTATCTCTCTACTATATAGCGCCATATCTATTATATAGTGCCTTTCATCTATCTGATTAGAACTGAGCAGCTTTCATATCCATCTGTCATTTATCACCACATAAGAAGTAAGAGTTTCACCACAGTCTGTGCACGTGACAATAATGACCCGATACAAATGTCGTGCCCCCTCCAATTCCAGCTGCCCATTTCCACACAGTTGCCACTTAAGTATTTTAACCCCTTTCCAGCCAGCTGCTACTTATATAGCACCTTACATATCTATCTATGTATCTACTGTATGACACATTTCAGGTTTTGACACAGAGACTGGTGACACCGTCCTCTGCACATGTGATAATAAGGACCCTATTAAGCTAGCTGGCCCCACCCAGCTACTTGCCACTCAGGTCTCTAACTCCACCCACTCAGCCAGCTGCCAGTTAAATATGATGCCCCGCCCTGCCATATAGCTCTCAAACGTGTAGCTCCTCCCATCATGCTGCCTTACTAACAGCCCTTCTTCTTCTTCCCATAATGCACCTGTAATTTATGTTGTATGCATTTATGGCAAAAATGATTTTTTAGATAAAGGCGACAAAAACTTTGAGGTCAGGTGATTATACTCACTAACCCCAGCAGTAGATGATAGTAACGTGTAGCAAGTCGCTTTTCAGATCTGTCATTAGTTTTAGTGCCACACCAGGTGGCCAGGTGTGACATGTTGATTAGCACAAGTAGGTAAGAATTTCACTTCACATGTGACAATAGGAACTCGGTAAACTTATCTAACCCCGCCCACGAGCTGTCACTCACCCTTCTCGCCCTGCCCAACCAGCTGCCACTCAAACGTTTAGCCCCGCCCATCCAAGTGTGTTTCAAACAGCCTGCAGTTTACGTTTTGTACGTATTTATGATGAATGTGCTCTGAGATTTTTTTTGAGTAAAGAGGGCAGACGTTTCAAGGTGAGGTATAAACTGGCCTCCATGTGGGCAAGTGTGACAGTATGCCCTTCTGATGGATTGGTGCCCCGTCCAGGGTTACCTCCAGTGTGGCCAGAATTGGCTCCAGGCTCCACCACCTTGAATTGGCCTAAAGAAGTTTGATTAACTGTGAATGTGTTATGATAGGCACGATGGACGGACTGGCATCCTGACTGTGAGTTAGAGTGGTCCCATTATAAAAGATCAGTGCATGTGGATGTGCATCCCAGATGGGACGGCTGCTCTTCCCCTACCTATCAGGAAGAGAATAAAATGGACGGACTGGGAGGGAACACAGTCATTCCTCCCGTACAGTAGGTGGCAGTGCTCCTCTGTCGGGGCTGCATGGGACTTGCACTTCAAAGGCAGCCCTGTTGGCGCCCAACCAGAGGAGCACTGCCACCTGCTGTACAGGAGGAATGACTGTTTGGAAAACTGGGTTCTTGAGGGGCCACCAGAGGGCGCTGCTAGGAGAGGACTTCTGTGTTTGAGGTCAGTTCCAACATTCTGTCAACAGAACTGCTCCTGGTCTGACATAAAGGCCTCACCCAGGTGAGCTGGAGTTGGGAGAGGAGAAGGGAAACAAACACTCACTTGGGAGAAAGAAAGAAAGAAAGAAAGAAAGAAAGAAAGAAAGAAAGAAAGAAAGAAAGAAAGAAAGAAAGAAAGAAAGAAAGAAAGGTGTGTATTGTGAAAGAGCACACGTGAAGGTATCGTGCTTTTGAACCTGGGGCCGTGCGGTGTCTGGTACGCCCCCTTCAAGTCACAGTATGTATGAATGTTTCACTGCAATAAAGCACAATCCACGACTCATGATTTCATGGGGCACCTTTCACAGTGTGCGCCATCTCAGGAATCTCCGTCAATTAAATATCCACCCACCCGCTTTGCCCAGTATAAGTTGGCAATGACCCTGAACCTATCGTGACGTTGTTAGGCAGAAGCCAGTCCTGCTCAAAAGGTTCCAGTTTAGAGCTGCCAGTTAATATCGTGCCACACTTGTACCAATGGGAGGGTTCGACTATCCTAGGCGACCATGGCAAGAGCGGGCAGCGTCTCTGCCAGCGCATTCTCTAGTCTGAGCCCGCACCTTTACTTCATATAGCGCCTTCCACAATGTCTGAAGTGTAAAATGTTGGTGTCTGGATCTCCCATTTCACGAGGTGCCCGGTGGTTGGCATTTTTAGGGTGGGCTGACCACAACGCTATACAGCGGGTGCTTTCCTCACAGATCCCTTCATTAATATGCCGTTTAGATACGTGGGGCACGTCTTTTGATTTTGATTAGCAGGCTTGCATACCAATTCATAGCTTAATCCTCGAGCCCCTAAGCAAATCCAATCAGAAGGACCCAACGTCCGTATCCCAGCGGCTCTCCGTTGGCGCTGCTCAGCTTCTGTCGCTGGCATCTCATGAAGGAGGAATTAAACGCAGTGCAACCTGAGCCCACGCTAATCCTCCGCTGATTAGTTAAATTCTCATCGCCGCTCTTTGGGAAAGCAGGACTCTTGGCGGCGCTGATAACAGAAAGCCTGCACTTGTACAGTAAGGGCCTCCCCTTAGCGCCAGCACGGCGGCTGGACCCCGGCCAAGGGGGAAAAGGAAGATCCGGTCACCTGGCTAAGCCGGTCCATCTCGACTGGCACACTTGAGCAAAAGCTCCACTAATCCAGTGACAAATGGAGTCCTTGTGACAGGAGCCAATGCAGTGCCACCCTGTGAAGCGAGATTCAAACAAGAGCACCAATGTGAGGAACGTGAAAGTGTCACCATGAAGATTAAACTGACTGAGTACTGTGAGGTGGCCCTGCTCCCTGCCTAAGTAAATCATCAGCGGATGGTGCCAATGTGCCCAGCGGCAAGCATTGTGAATGATACAAAGGTGCACTCCGTTGTCCCAGAGCTGTGGGCGTCACGTCCATCCACTCCTTGACTCTCCTCCAGACATATCGGGCTAATGACATGACATAAACAGATTGGCATCCTGCCCACCGCCACTCACTGCCTCACCCCCTGAAACTCCTGCACTGAAAGGGCACAAGCCTAGAAAGTGAAAGGCCTGATGGAGGTCTTCTGCAGGGTAATTCCTGGTGCCCACTGCTCGTTTGTCACCTAACAGAGGAGGTGTTGGTCTAAAGCTGAACACAGGGAGGCAAACTGGGGGACGTTTACATTTGGTCAATCCAAAGCGACTTACAAAGAGGTCATTCGGGGAACATTCTAGAATATCTGGGTTTGACCAAACACGGTATCTGCCAAATTGGGGTAACCTTTCGAAGTCCACTGCAAAGACCCACTGCCACCGTGAAGCTAAAAATTGCTAGGATGGACAGCAGCACCCCATGGCACAGAACTGGACAAGTGTGTTAGAAAAAGTGAAGGGCTGGCTCTATAAACATCGGGCGACACTCGAAATGTGGGCTCAAACTGGGCCTGGGTGGGCTGCCAGAGCCTGTCCTAGCAACATCGGGTACAGGGCAGGAACGCCAGTCCATCTCACAGTCCTCCAGGTGCCAGGACAGAATGACTAAATCAGATCACCTGTGGGGACACAGAAGGAAGACCAGCATGGACAGACCACTCAGAGAATGTCTGAGAAGAGCATTTCAGCACGAGACGCTGGATCTGAGAAATAGCAGGACTCCCCACCTTGCCATCCAGGATTATGGCAGATTAGATCACAAAGAGTCCACTTTAGGACTGGTGGGGGCCACAGCCTGACCCTGCAGCATTAGGCACACATTCTAAGTGACGTGACGTGACGTGACGTGACATTGCACATAAATACACTGAGTGTCCACTTTATTAGATACACAAGTCAAGGCCCACCCCCTCTACGCACACCTTGGCCCATCATGCATTGCTATGAAAGGTCACGTCCC
The DNA here is from genome assembly GCF_016835505.1 of Polypterus senegalus. Taxonomy (NCBI): domain Eukaryota; kingdom Metazoa; phylum Chordata; class Cladistia; order Polypteriformes; family Polypteridae; genus Polypterus; species Polypterus senegalus. The sequence continues at coordinate 190,887,648 of NC_053160.1, forward strand.
AGGGCCACCGTGCCATATTTAGGCAACTAATGTGACAATGACAGTACGGTGGCTGGGTCATTTTACATAAGAGATGACATCTGCACAAACGGCAGTCAGTGATGACAGGAGATGGACAACAGACTGCAAAACAAAAGAGTAACTAGACGAGGGTCCATGATGAGGGGACACCCGCGGGTGACATTGTGGTCAGCAGCCTGACTGCCTTGTTCAGCTTGGCCTTCTCCCCCTAAACAGACAAATCTAAGGCCACAACTCAATTTATTTACCATGCAGAGATAAATCAGGAGACTTGTTGGTGGCCAAGATGGCCGATCAAAGCCACTATGACCTTGAAGTGATTGTTGGTACTTGACAGACATGGCGGTGCTAATTTCCTTATAGGATTTTCATGTCTTATAATCTCTAGAGTTCACAGAGAGGTGGGCAGAGGGGGTCACACGAGCTGCTGCTCTGAGGCCACAGCTGAATGCCCAGACTCGTTCAAACTAAGAAAATGGCCGCCCACAACTGCACTGTGAAGATGGCTACTCCTGAATGGGCAGTGTGGTGGACCCTGAAGTGGATGGGCAACAGCAGCTGAAGACCACGCCAGGGTCCACTGCAGCGCCATCAGACAAAGGACGGGAGGCCACGGCAGACAGGCTGCCAGCTATACACCCACTCGGGAGCAACTTGGGCTCCCTAAGATGGGCATCTTTAGAGCGTGGAAGGAGGACTGGCGGACTGGCAAAAACACACATGTGCAGAGAGGACTTCATGCCAGGACAGATGCCAGCCTCTAAATTGGGCAGAACGGGTCTGAAAAGATATGCGTCTGTGTGGAACTACCAGATGGGGGGCCGTGGGTGACTGGGGATAAAATACTGCAATGTTATATACAGTAGTGCCTTAGGTGGGCTTCAACTTATTAACAATTGGGGGATTATAGGGTTAAAACAGAATGACAACAATAATAATATTTAATAATAATCTTTAAATTGGGGTAGCACAGGAGACACAAAGGCGGCACAATGGTTGGCGTTTCCAGCTGGCTAAAGGCGGATTTCATTTCATTCACATCTCCAAGATGGGTGGACATTAAAATGTGCGTTAAAACGTCACAAATGGCGTCCTCCGTTGTTCACCACCGTCTATGACTCGAGTGCAGGGCCGACTTAACGCCTGGGCACGCTGGGCAGTTGCCTGGGGGTCCCATGCTTATCTCTGCATGTTGTGACTTGCTGACTGGTTGTGTAGGTAGGGACCCCAGTGTGTAATGCGGTTAAGATGGCCCTGCTTGAGTGGTCCGACTCATCACATTCACTACTGGTGGGCTAGAAAGGTTCTGCATATTCAAGTTCTCACTTGAAAACCTCGCCCACCAATTGGACGATTAAATTACCCTCCAGGGCACATGAGCCAGGAATTATGGGTAAATGTTTCAAAGTAATCTTCACACTGTGATGTGCGTTGAAGTCTGTGATTATGTCAGAATATTTTTATATCATTGAGACTCCTCTCCAGCATTGCTCTGAGATGGGGGGGCGGTGCCACCAACTTTAGGATGGTGGTGGGCAGCTGACCCTTTGCCTCCCCAGTGGTTGTGCCTATGGGGCTTCATAGATATACTGTAATGTTCTCCATATTTCTGTACTGGCAGGACCAAGTAGGTGATACGAGCCACTTAGGGTCACAGGTTTGGGCATCAGTCTTCTAAGAAAAGACCATGAGGAGTCTGAGGGGTTGGCACACCACTGGGTGAAACCTGTTTAGTGGCAAATAGAAAAAACAAAAAAAAAAAAACCAAAGCGCCAAGTCAGCACCCTGGTCTGGTGAGGCGTGACGTTCAAACACAAGCCCAGTACGCCCGTTTCCAGTGACATTTGTAGACTTTCAAAATCCCGGGGTGAAGGAGTGAAAGTGACGTCAGTGGTCCTCCAGCATGTGGTCTTCCAATCTGGGTATACAAAAGGGGGAAAGGTGCAAGTGACAGTGCCATCCTGTGGCTTGGGGTGAAATTACACTTTGCATAGAAGCCTTGAAGAGGCACATGTGTGTGACGAGTCCTGGTCACTTTACGTATATTCATATTGAGAGTCAGAAGAGGATAACATGACACCAGAGCCACCAGGGGGCACCTTTCCAGTAACAGATCATCATTGTTTTCTTATTAAATAACAATACGCCATGTCCGACAAGTTACATATTTATGAACACTTGTGTTTAGGTGGTAATCGCCATCTAGAGTGTTGACTGTCTGGTTATGCGACTCTTGTCAGGTAGCGGGTGTTACGTGGAGCTCATGTCGGGTGGCGCGAGTCAATTAGGCGGACAGAGGAATTCAATAAAATGTGCAGGCGGCTCACAGGCTGCCACGAGGGCTGACGTAATGGCCTGCTTTTCGTTAAAGCGCCGAGCAGAGTCATCATTGAACCTCTCCAAAATGCTGAAGGCCGAGTTCAGCACGAGGGCACAAAGCCTCCCCCAGACTGTCAGTGGGAGACCACAGCGGGGCGCGGGATGTCTGCGTTATCTCTAGGGGGCAGCGTTCAGACACCTGATGGCTCACCTTGGGGGGGCAGGAACAGGAAAAGAGCTGAAGGAGGGAAGAAGTGAGACGCAGCACACTAGTGGGAGGAAGACCCTGGAATCATCAGAATCACAATCACAGTCACGGCCAGAATCATGAAACAGGGGGCAGCGCCATGGACATACGGGCAACAGAGCAGCTGTCATGAGACTCGGGCAGAAATGACAGAGAACAGCCAGACCCCTTCACGGCCTGCAAATCTGACCAGGATGGAGATTTCAGCGTAGAAGGACACGCGTCTGACTAACGATCAGCTTCTGTCTGCGCGGGGCCTTTTCATCGGTTTATTACATAGCGCCTTTCCAATCTATCTATAGTAATCATTATACATTGTCCTTCCCACTTATTGTAATTATGATTTAGTGCCTTTCCCTTCTATCATATAGTGACTTTCACATTTGTCTATTGTAATTATACTGTAGTGGCGTTCACATCAATCTATATTATATAGTGTCTTTCCCATGTGTCTATGGTAATTATCTACTATATATTGTCTTTCCTGTCTATTGTAATTATTATATAGTGCCTTTCACATCAATAATCTATTATATATTGTCTTTCCTGTCTATTGTAATTATTATATAGTGCCTTTCACATCAATAATCTATTATACATTGTCTTTCCTGTCTATTGTAATTATTATATAGTGCCTTTCACATCAATAATCTATTATATATTGTCTTTCCCGTCTATTGTAATTATTATATAGTGCCTTTCCCATCTATTGTATATAATTATCATACAGTGTCTTTCCCAGGTATCTGTAGTAATTATCTACTATACACTCTCATCCCCGTCCATTGTAATTATCTTTTATATAGTGCCTTCATCCCTCAATTCCCCCCCCGGTGCTTTCTCACGGTGTCTAGTTCCGTTTCTGCAGGGCGTTGCTGGACATAAGACAGGCCTCTGCTGGATGTGATGCCAATGCCCTGCCACAAACACACTGACCGTTACGAGGACCCGTCAATCCGAACGCCTGCACGGGAGGACACACAAGCGCCACCAGTAACCCTCCGTCATGTGTCAGACTGGGCCGCGGAGTGGTGGTCCCGTTTCTCGGACCACTCGGAGTGAATGCACGCGTTTTCTTGCCAGGCTTTTTTTTCTTCTGCTGTAGACGTTTCGTTTTTTATTTCTCGTTGGTGCCGTGATTTATTATTTGGAGTTTTAAGGTATGAATGACCCTTAATTTTCAGCGAACAGAAATGATTAAGATGAAGTCCCCTGCCATGCGGATTAGGACTCCCACCCAAAGAGTGACCTTCTTTTTTTTTTTCGCTGTCATGAGTCACTCTTAACAGAAGGAGCCGCTGCTGAATGTCAGGCGGCCGTCGATGAGTCAGTCGAATTCTGTAAAGGGGGGTTGGTGGTATTCAAGCACGAAGGAATTTGTCAGAGCAAACACAGCCCACCTTATCGGGGGGCTCTCGACGGATAAAGGCATCTGTCCGCCCAAGCAGAGGATTTATGGCACCAGCACTTCATGCTAATGACTTGCAGTTAAGATGCTTTTAGCCAGGCCGCCGCTACTGACACAAAGTCCAATTTACAGCTTTTACACCATATTTTGAAGTGGATTGAAGGACCAAATAAATAAATAGGAATGTGTATTGCTTAATTTCCTAAAAAAAAACAAAAAACCGGGGTCATTGGATTTATTTTAAAACCGTAGCGACCAGTAAATAATTTGCGTTTTGCACGCGCATGCACAGTTCAAAGTACAAAATGCCATTTAATGCGCGCAGGTGAGCCTCGGGAAACAACTCGGCGCGGGAGCCAATCACAGAAGAGTCTCGTAACTAAGCACGAGCCAATCAGAGTGCAATTAGACTCTGCGTTAGCGACGGGCGTTTCAATTCACTTAACTGATTCAATTGTTTCAAACTGGACGATTAAGTAAATCGATTCGTTTGATTCATCCATAATAAACTCAAAACCTTTCTGGGTCTTCCTGAATGACTCACAATTTAGTTATTTAATTTTAATATTGTATTCAATTATATATTAAACATGCACATCATACAATATTAACATTTTTGAAGGCATGGCCATGACAATGCAGTGAAAATGCATAATATAATTAAAATACAGTATGACAGCAAGTTGGAGAATAGGAAGTGAACAAGAATCACGCGACTGGTCTCGGGCTGATTCAATTAACAAATGAAATGAACGAGAACTGCAAACTCGTTCTCAGGTAATGATTCAGTAATTCTCCTTGCGAATGAAATGGGAGTCATGTGACTCGTTCACAACTCCAATAAACGAGATCATGCGACTTATTTTCAAATAACGGCGACTCCGGTCACGGTAATCGAGCTACTCATTTTTAAGATAAGGTTTCAGTTAACAAATCAAGCCAACGGCAGTCGTGGGTCTCTTTTTGAGTAAGAATTCAGGTCCAACTCGAAACAGTTAGTGAAGGTATAAATGTTCAGTGTATTAAACCAGTGTGTGCTAAACTGGAGTTGTGGAGTTGAAAACAAGGGATTATTAGAAATTACATTTTATTAAGGTTCAGTTTTGTGTGACTGAATCTACAAAGAGACATAAGCATATCAGTTTAATATCATTTGTGTTAAAAAAAAATAAAATTGGACAACGGAATAAAGAGCGGAGCGGAGGGGTGAGGAGATTTCGCCATTTTAACAACATCGTCGGCCACTGCCGTTAATGAAGTAATGGCGAAAAAAAAGGCGTCTGCATTGACATCAGTGCTGCTCTGCAAGGCGTTATACGAACTGGCATATTTAGGAAGAATGCCATATAAATATTGATTTGAATAATCGACTCTCGACCTGAACGGGGCGGAGATGTGTTGATTAAAATAAAACCGTTCATTTCGGTCAATAACCGGTGGAATTACGAATAGACAGAATTTAAATTTGGTGTGGCAGACGTCTATTAGATTTTGTTCAATTTGTTGATATTTGGTTATCGTATTAACAATCTCTGCTATAATAGCTCTTTATCCAGCATCCATTCTTCCGTTTTCCTCACTTATTTGTAAATGTTAATGCGAGCTGAACGCGCTATGTGGAGAATATTGAAATTGCGAAACACAATCTAAATGACCGAAAGGCGCTATATAATAAGAGTGTAATTGACGGTTAGAGGGTAACCGAGCGAGTGAAACAGCGCGACTTCACGACGAAGACCTGACAGATTGGAGTTTGACAATTCGTCGTGTAATATTTTTTACTCCATTTCTCTCCGAATTTTTTTTTTATCTCAGATATTTTTAAACATCCATCTTCAGTTCTGTCTTCAGTTGCCAGAACCCTCAGCTTTTTTAAACTTGTGTGAGAACTGTTTCATTAAAAACGTCCTATTTGTATTTCGAGAGCTGAGCCCTCTGATTTATCGTCGCAGCCGCAACACAAACTGTCGATTTGTGTACAGCGAACTCGCCTGATTAATCTTCATGCCAGATCTGCGAGATAAGGACCCTAACCTGGGATTAAAAGATTAGGCTGAACACACCGACTTGAAGGCTCCGGCACGCCGCGCGTCAGCGCCGGTCCCGAGGACGCGGAGAACCTCGCAAGGCGCGCTCCCGCCGGCGACACGACACGCGTACCAAGGTCACCTGAGCGGGGACTGAAAAAGCAACTAGCGAAGTGTCCCAAAAACTGACAATTTATAAAAGTGACATCCTGTCGGTTTATGACGGAAATGGAAGACTGGAAAAGAAATGAAACCTGCGTGTAAAGAGGAAGAAGAAGAAGGAGAAGAAATAACGTCTGCTAAGATGTGAAATAAATAAGCCCTCGTCAAACACGCGCGTACTCTCAAGTTCTTAGACTTTAATTGGCTTGCTGTTCATCGCACTGGTGAACTGACTGCAGATTATTGAAGTTTAATTTCCTTTCTAACGTCCGGTGACTAAATAACACAAAATGTTATTGACTTACAGTTGTGTCACATCGGCAATAAATAACGAGGAGCCATATGGGCTTTGAAAAGGTGCACTTGGACTGAAGTCTCACTGTGGATCTTCGGATTTAATAAGACTGACGAGCCTTCATTTGGGCAGAACTCTGACCTCACGTGGAAGTCATAAAAATCCGAGTATGTGGAAATTAAGTTAAAGTGTATTGTGATGTATATATCGTAAGGCTCTTATCTGTCTATCTAATATATAGTGCCTTAAACATCCAATATAGTGCCTTTCGTGAATCTATATAGCGACTTGCATATCTACCCATCATTATATTATACAAAACCTTCAGCCTTCAGCTCATAGACCCCGATATAACCGCACTATCTCACATATAACATGCGTGTTGTGTGTGTGTGTATATATATATATATATATATATATATATATATATATATATATATATATATATATATATATATATGCGTATTGTATATATATGCGAAAGACAAAAGTCTGACAAGGAGATTTCATGAAGTTACAGAAAGACCTTCCAACTGCAGAGAAGAATGGACGGGGAGGGACAGGCAGACACAGACAGACACGCACAGACGTCGCCCTTAAACAGATCCAAAGAGGTGACATCCCGATTTTTAATATTCTGTGCACGGAGCTGTCTGTTGGCGCGATTGCACTGCGCGGGCATCATTGACTCGCACGTGACTAATGAGGACTGACGTGCACGCGCAAGCAATATAAAGAAGTTCAACTCAACAGATTCGCCTTTAGGAAGGAACTCAGGCCAAGTGTTTATAGCGCGATAGACATTTATAAGCAAAGTTCAAATTTAAAGTGTCACTGTAAAGGTAAAAGTCACAACACAAAAATATGGGGCACACACATTTAAGAAGACTCCACACCTGCGCAAAAACCAGCGGAGAACATCAAAGTCACCCCGGGCACCCGCCGAAGCGCGCGACAACCTGCAGCACCTGCGGAGCAGCGGAGCCTTCATCGAGCCACTGCGCCTGCGCTGCACTGTTGACGCGCGTCTGTATGCTAATCACTCGGAGAGGCGCTATATGGAATTTTCTTTTTTAATGTTTTATATGTTTTATTATTCACTAAGGTGCTATCCATAGGAACATCGTCTTTAATAAGACAGTTAATTTCCTTCTTTTTAACATAATGTATGATTTAGACTAGGCCACTGGTCCCCGAACTCGGTCCTGAGCACCCACTGTGGCTGCAGGTTTTTATTCACAATTATAATAATTGATCTAATTTATTTAGATGGCCTTTTTTCACCTTCTCTCGTGCCTTTGGAAAAAGCACAGCAGTGATTTTTACATTTAGAAGACATTCAGAAATATTTCTACTTTTTCTTTACGCTTACCTCTTTTTTGTTGTTGTCCTATTGTTTTATTTTTTGTGCGGTTTGCACCCTTCATTGTATCCTAATAATGAACAGAACTGACAGCCGGGTAAACAACACTGAATGATAAAAGACTGCAATAACTTTAGGGTCAGACCTACTAATTAGTAGATAATAAATTAAACAATCGGAACATCTGGAAAAGCAGAATGAAAATAAGGCTAAAAAATTGTTAAAAGGTTAAAACACCCCTTATAAGTGTTTAGTACATTTTGATAAAAATTTAACAAACTTAGTGTTGTTATTTCTCCGTTGACTCCAAAACACAGAAGCTGGGAAATAACAACTCACTTAATGAGCCCAGGAGTCCAATTAAAAACAGAAGTTGGTCCGAACAAAAACCTGCAGCCACAGGGGGAGTTTGGGAAGCACTGAACTAAAAAAACACGTCTATTAAAAAGAAATAGATTTTATAGTACAGTACATCGTATGATTTTATTCACAGTGCCCTTTTATGCTGTTTGCAGTTCAAATGTCACATCCTTCTCTCCCGCGTCCGCAAAACAGACGTCACCGATTCGACGAATTGTGACATCTCAATGGAGACGCGACAGTCGGCCGTGGAAAATCAGAGTCGAGGACAGCAGAGGAGAAAAGCGGCCTGGAGAGACAGAAAAGTCAGAGGACGAAAAGTCTTCGGAGTCATCACTGCCACAAGCCCTGTAATTCTTAGATAGATAGATTGATGTGAAAGCCGCCATATATCATTAGATATGCCTTTCAAATCTTTCACACTGAAAAAATGAACAAACGGGGTTGACGTGTAGTTTATGTTGATGTAACTTCAAATGATTCTGCTTGATAGTCCATGCTTTTATCTTGATATAACACCCTTAATGTTTAACGCAGAAGTTTAAACAAATAACTGAATTAAGTTGATATAACCGAAGACAAACAGCGTTAATTTACGGGGCCTGTACGGAGTTTGCCTAAAGATGCGCTCCTTTTCCTACCTTGAGGTCCAAGGGACCTCCACACCTTTGTAGAAGTGGAAAGCAAGTTGGAGTTTTAGGAAATTCATTTTTACAGCAAGTTGTGGGGTTTGTACGGTGGTGAGGCCCTTTCTTGTAGTTTTATTATTGAAACTGTTATTATTCTTTAATGCCACCGGCGAATGTGGCGCCCACCTTACATCCGAAAAGCCTCTCTCTGCCTTCTTTACAACAAAATTATGAATGTTAAGTTTACACAGAAAGCGCAATCATCCAACATAAATACAAGAAATCTTCCTTCAGTTGATATGCAGTGTTATTGGGATTCTAATTCTATGTAATTTACCCGCATAGGCAACCCATTGTTATAAACTGTAAAGGGACAATTTATAAAAAGGTTAATGAAACAAATGGAATACACCGACTAACCAAATTACAGCGAAATAACTTAGTGAAGTGCATGTAAAACTTGTCTTATTGACATGAGTAATGTTGGTTTAAAGTAATTTAACAGCAGAACATGAAAAATGTCATTCATTCAAATATCGTGTTGTTTCAGCAGATTAAATATATCATTTTTCATTAAAATAATATTATTACGTGCAACTGATGGACATTTCTTAACCTTTACACTAACTTGCCTTTAACGTCTTGTAGGTATTAAAAGCTGCCTTTCACCTCCATCGATCAGTCTTGTATATAGCGCCTTTCATATCTATCATATAGCAAGTTTCAAGTGTATCTATTGATTTGCATGCTATATAGTGCCTTACATATCAACGCATCTTTCTATTATTCTCTCTCTCGATTTATTAATTTTCCTTAATTCACAATTCCACTCCTATTATAAACGCCACACTGCAAACAACTTTTACAATTCTGAGGGTTTTTTTTTTTCTTATCATCTTTTACTAATAAAAAGTCATTCTTGTAGAACATAAAACATACTTTATACCCCAAAAATCTTCCGAAACGTTTCCAATGAATTAATTACATTAACAAGTTTATGATACACAAATTGGACTTTTAATCTTCTAAGAACAAACACCTTAAACATTTGCAGATAAGACGGTCAGACACGTCACTGTCACCACTACCCGAATACTCGTCTCCTAACAATTGATTGGAAAAATTCAGAAATAAGAACAATTTCCTGATTCTTAAACAGCAATGAATTTCACATTTAAAGAGTAGATGACATGCCGTGTGCTTTACTGCCCCGTATTAAAAAAATAAATAAATTACAACCTCAAAATCAGTTCATAGAAATCGTCCACGAATTTAAATGTTACAAGATAACATAGACTGTAGTACTAGGGTGTTGTACCGTGTTAGCCATTATGAATGTAGAGAAAAGCCACGCCAATAAAAGGGGTCATTTTGCTTGGCTTTTCTCTAAAAAGATAACATAATAATGCTCAGATGTACTTTAGGAACTATTTTTATTTCCCATTTTGTTCACAAGAGAATGTTGAAAAACGAGGACGTTTTAAACGTTATGCGACAAACGTTGCGCTCTGATGTATTTATAGTCCGCTGCTGTTTTTTATAGCGCCTTTCGCAGTTTTCCCAAAGACAATTTTAAAAAGCGCGGAGGAGTTCCGTTTCAAGCTAGATAAAGCATTTCGAGGTGATATTGAAAAATGGGATCCAAGTTTTCGGTTCTTTTTATTATTAGCACCTGCAAGGATTTCATTGTTCCTTGAACGTGAGGCAATAGTGTCATTGTAAGCCTATAATGATAATAATAAGTAGTATTAATATTAGTAGCAATATAATCCAGCCTTCCATTTTCCAAACCAGATCAGAGTCGAGAGGGCAGCTGGAGCCTATCCCAGCTAGCACAGGGCAGAAGGCAGGAACAACCAGAGCGACCGTTCATCGCAATATTCCTCTTCATTGTATTATTCTTATTGTTATCGTTAATTATAATACTAATAACAAAAGTACTGTCCTTGGACCAAAGCGGTAAGTTTATCTCCACTTCTCCACACACAATCGCGCACGCGCAGATTCCCGTTCGGAGTCCCCTAAATTTGAAGCTCAACGGTGATGGGGTGGGGGGGATGGCCTCGGATCTGCGGTCAGGACAAACGCAAACAACACTAATAATGATAACGAGAAGAAGAAGAAGGACGGTCTCCTGGGCCAAGTCAGCGTAAATGGAAGGGACAAGTGTTTATAAATCATTGATAAATTGTGAATGATTTGGGGCTGGTGGGGCCGAGCGTCGCGCGCAGTCCTCGCTCGCGCACGTCGCCATTTCTCCGTCTGCAGTTTGTCCATCAGCCTTCGCTCTGACAACATAATCCAAAAGTAATCCGCGGCGTTCAGTTTTCTTGTTGGCTCTCATGCAAAGCGCTCAGGAAAATCCTGCTACCTGTCAGCCCTCCAGTGTGTGCCAGACGGGCTGCCAGGTTCGCCTCCTGGGGAAACAGGCAGAGCCCTTCGGACTTAACCCCTGCTTCCCTTCACGTAATCCACTGTAAACAGCGCGAGCCTTCGCAGGCTAACTGCGCTAATCAGAGCGGGATCTCCTCAAATCTGGATCATACACAGCCCCCTAAGAACTAGAGATTTGAGCATCACTGCTACTGACTGATAGGCGCAACTGCAAATCGGAGACATCTTGGAATTAGCACAAGTCCAGGGAGCAATGACAGCTCCTAATCCGCCTTAAAGAATGCGCGCAGGCGAGCCTTTCACACCAGCAGCGTCGGACTCGGGCGGGCTCGACTTGCGTGAAGGCCCGGCGAGGAGTGAAATGAGCGGCGATTCGGCACAGGGACGGTGGGTGGGGAGGGGGGAATGACAACGAATGCATCCATTGAGAAATACTCACTTTGCTGGGCTTTTACATTTATTTGGCCCGTTATGTCCGGTCGTGTTCTCCTTAAGACCCCATTTCTGATGTGATCCACGAAATGCCACTCGAAGAAGTTCGGAGCTCAGAGGAGGCGCACCGAAGCCGGATTAGTCACTCGGGGGCCAAGTAATTAAATGTTGACCCCCTCATTTTGTCTCATGGGCCAGGTTTTAATATCGGATGGGTGGGTGGGGGAGGGGACGGGGGCTACAGCAGGGATGGACCGCGGCGAATTCCTCTGCCCGGAAGAAACTGATAACAAGACACACCGTTTACATTTGGGGAGGATTTAACAAGGTGTCGACGAGGCGCAGCCCCCCGTGCATGCGCGAGGAGAGGCTGAGCAGAAGCTGTCACGGACACTCGCCATACCCGACACGGCCATGGGGGGCTCGGGAGGGAGCGGCCACATGGATACCCCGTAAGAACATCAGACTAATAAGTTTATTGGGTCCTTAGTGGGATTCTTCTGCGCATGTGCTATGGAGCCCGCGGCACGCTGGTGTCATTTAGCCTTTCGCACGGAGTCACTTTATACACATTAAGCAGCCTCTTTGGTTTCAGTTTAGGGCGGCACTGTGGCGCAGTGGGTAGTTAGGAGACCCGGGTCCTCCCTGTGCGGAGTTTGCATGCTCTTCCCGTGGTTGCGTGGGTTTCCTCCGGGTACTCTGGTTTCCTCCCACAGTCCAAAGACATGCAGGTCAGGTGAATTGGCGTTTCTAAATTGTCCCTAGTGTGTGCTTGGTGTGTGTGTGTGTGTGTGTGTGTGCCCTGCAGTGAGCTGGCGCGCTGCCCGGGGTTTGTTTCCTGCCTTGCACCCTGTGTTGGCTGGGATTGGCTCCAGCAGACCCCCGTGACTCTGTAGTTAGAATATAGCGGGACGGATAGTGGATGGATGGTTTCAGTTTAACATTCCATCTGAAATTCGGTATTATATAGCGCCTTTCCATTCACAAAATACCTTCAGGCTTCTGAAGAGAGTGAGGATGTGTTCCTATTGCCACAATTAAGGAGTAGTCAGCAGCCTCGATTTATAGGATTAAAAACTCAATATAATTACTTGGGCATGGTTCAGTTACCTGCATGTGCCAATCAACATGCCAACTGGGCACACAATAATGAGCAACGAGATTTGAAAGTCACTTGAAAACCACCGCTATCACAATCGTGCTGAAGAAGCCTACACCGGTCATCCTGATGTTCTTCGAGAGGAGCCACCTGACTGCCCCATCACATGCCATCTCCAGTTTGCCAGTCCACTGAGGATGGCACATTATCTACTTGTCATCTGGACAAGAAACCTGCAGACAAGAGAAAATGAGCCCCTCTGTCTCACACTGCAGTTGGGTTGGACTGGTGGGCTTTCTCTAAAATGAAGCTTAAGATGACGGCCTGATCTTGAAAGTGCCACTCCACGTGCCCATGGCCACACTCCACATGACTGCAAAGTGCCCTGTGAAACAAGCAAGATGATCAAGAGTGACATCTGGAGAGAAAGCTGGCCTGTCTGACGCAGGGCTGTAAGCATTTGGAGAGGATGGAGACAAAATGACTCCACCTGCAATGGGACCCCCTATGAACAAGACGCCATATTAAACCATAATGCTGCAGACTCTGATTTGTGGGCCTCCTGTGCACAACTGTGCTGCCCACCAACGAGCCTCCTAAAAATGCACAGGTGAACATCCTCAGCAAGAGAAAGGAGATTTATACTGTACATAAGGGACGCAGAAATCTCTGATGCAGTATTACCATTCATTTCATGGTGGCGGACTTCATCTTCTAAGCCCCCTCATCCCACTCAGTAATGAAACACAAAACAAACTAAAGACACTGAAGTTGTTCTGTTAGTCGTCTGTGTTTTGTTTCCTTCCGCTTTCTCCACAACACCAAGATGCGGACATCTCGATTACAAGCCGACCTCTAGGGTTTCCCACCATTTAGTTTAAGGCTTAGCGGGTGGGAAGGAGAACAGGCCAGACCACCTTGGGGGGCCTCAAGCTGTCAGCAGCCTTGTCAGAATGCACTGCAGCACCCTGGACAGAGCGAAAGGAGGCCCGGGCGCTCGGGAATGTGCTGAGTGGGCCAGCGGGGCAGCCTGCCAGAGAAACAAGAAGTCGGAAAAACCTGGGAGTCGCTAGCAGCCATCTCTCTCTCTGCTTCTCGGCCAGTTGACTGTGGTGACATCTTGCCACACTGCCATCTTATCAAAGCAACCTGAAGCTACCTGTGGTACCAGAAGGCATATTGATACTCCAACTTGTGACGAGACCCCTGCTGTTCTTAGGAGTTTGAACTGCTTTGATGTGGCAGTGACATCCTTCAAATTATCTTCAGCTCTGGGATGGCCAGTCTGGTGTGCGTGGCTGGTGGCGTCAATTTAAGAGAGGGACCACCGAATTGACACGCTGATTAAGAGGGCAGGCTAAGTTATTGGACACCCTCTGTGCCTGCTGGAGGGGTCATGGAGGAGAGAATCTATCTGTCTCTCTTATATAGTGCCTTTCACATGTCTGTCTATCTATCTATCTATCTATCTATCTATCTATCTATCTATCTATCTATCTATCTATCTATCATATAGTGCCTTTCACTATCTATCTATCTATCTATCTATCTATCTATCTATCTATCTATCTATCTATCTATCTATCTTATATAGTGCCTTTCACTCTATCTATCTATCTATCTATCTATCTATCTATCTATCTATCTATCTATCTATCTATCTATCTATCTATCATATAGTGCCTTTCTATCTATCTATCTATCTATCTATCTATCTATCTATCTATCTATCTATCTATCTATCTATTTTGAATGCTCCAGAAAGAGATTACCGAGGGCCATCCTACCAGCATCATACCCCCGGGGTAAAGTAGTGTGCTGGGGTCCCTGTTTTGATAGCAGAACAGAAACAAACACAGGCATTATAACATCATAGACCCCTTTGTTCCTGGGGCCTCTGACCAGTGCCTATTGTGCCCATACATTAACCAATTGAGAAGGCAAGGCTGCAAAAGGTGGGGGTCTGGAGATGCCATTTCATAGAAGGGGCTAAGAGCTGCTCAGCACGGTGCCATAAATTAATGCCACAAGACAGTACTGGCCCTAAAGACAACTTCTTGGATTTAATGACATTGACAGCACATTTTACAAGCGGCTCCAAAGATGAGTTTGAGAGGTGGACTGGCATCTCTAAATTGGCCCCAGTATGAGTGAGTGTGGGCCCTGGCATGAACCTGTGCTTATACCCAGTAGTGCCTATATATAATACTGATGCTCTGTGTAAGAGAAGACAGAGCCGACTGTACTTTATTAGAAGGCTGGCGTCCTTCAACATCTGCAATAAGATGCTGCAGATGTTCTATCAGACGGTGGTGGTGAGCGCCCTCTTCTACTCGGTGGTGTGCTGGGGAGGCAGCAGAAAGAAGAGGGACAAACTGGTGAGGAAGGCAGGCTCTATTGTAGGCACGGAGCTGGACAGTTTGACAAACATGGCAGAGCTACGGGCACTCAGCAGGCTCCTGTCAAACATGGAGAATCCACTGAACAGGATCATCTCCAGGCAGAGGAGCAGCTTTAGTGTCAGACTGACAGACTGAGGAGACCCACACTATGCACTGGGGTAAACGTTAACATTATACAAAGTTATTGTCTGTTTTTACATGCATTGTTATCACTCTTTAATTTAATATTGTTCTTTATCAGTGTGCTGCTGCTGGAGTGTTTGAATGAATGTTTCTGCACTTTCATTACCTGTAATTACATCGTCTGCCACTGTAACTCCTGCTGTATCTACAGTTGTGCTTGAAAGTTTGTGAAGCCTTTAGAATTTTCTATATTTCGGTGTAAATATGACCTAAAACATCATCAGATTTTCACTCAAGTCCTAAAAGTAGATAAAGAGAAACCAGTTAAACAGATGAGACAAAAATATTAGACTTGGTCATTTATTTATTGAGAAAAATGATCGAATATGACATATTAGTGAGTGGCAGAAGTATGTGAACCTTTGCTTTCAGTATCTGCTGTGACCCCCCTTACTAAACGTTTCCAGTAACTTTTGCTCATTCCTGCACACCACCATTCCTCCGTACAGAAGAGACTCAACTCTGGGATGTTGGTGGGTTTCCTCACATGAACTGCTCTCTTCAGGTCCTTCCACAACATTTCGATTGGATTAAGGTCAGGACTTTGACTTGGCCATTCCAGAACATTCACTTTATTCTTCTTTAACCATTCTTTGGTAGAACGACTTGTGTGCTTAGGGTCGTTGTCTTGCTGCATGACCCACCTTCTCTTGAGATTCAGTTCATGGACAGATGTCCTGACATTTTCCTTTAGAATTCTCTGATATAATTCAGAATTCATTGTTCCATCAATGAAGGCAAGCCGTCCTGGCCCAGATGCAGCACAACAGGCCCAAACCATGATACTACCACCACCATGTTTCACAGATGGGATAAGGTTCTTATGCTGGAATGCAGTGTTTTCCTTTCTCCAAACATAACGCTTTTCATTTAAACCAAAAGTTCTATTTTGGTCTCATCCGTCCACAAAACATTCTTCCAATAGCCTTCTGGTTTGTCCACGTGATCTTTAGCAAACTGCAGACGAGCAGCAATGTTTTTTGGAGAGCAGTGGCTTTCTCCTTGCAACCCTGCCATGCACACCATTGTTGTTCAGTGTTCTCCTGATGGTGGACTCATGAACATGAACATTAGCCAATGTGAGAGAGGCCTTCAGTTGGGGTCCTTTGTGACCTCGCCGACTATTACACGTGTGCCTTGCTCTTGGAGTGATCTTTGTTGGTCGACCACTCCTGGTGAGGGTAACAATGGTCTTGAATTTCCTCCATTTGTACCCAATCTGTCTGACTGTGGATTGGTGGAGTCCAAACTCTTTAGAGATGGTTTGTAACCTTTTCCAGCCTGATGAGCATCAACAACTCTTTTGTGAGGTCCTCAGAAATCTCCTTTGTTGGTGCCATGATACACGTCCACAAACGTGTGTTGTGAAGAGCAGACTTTGATAGATCCTGTTCTTTAAATGACACAGGGTGCCCACTCACACCTGATTGGCATCCCACATGACTCGAATTTCACCTTCAAACTAACTGATCATCTGTGAGGTTCACATACTTCTGCCACTCACAAATATGTAATATTCGATCATTTTCCTCAATAAATAAATGACCAAGTCTAATATTTTTGTCTCATTTGTTTAACTGGTTTCTCTTTATTAACTTTTAGGACTTGAGTGAAGATCTGATGATGTTTGAGGTCATATTTATGCAGACATATAGAAAATTCTAAAGGCTTCACAAACTTTCAAGCAGCACTGTAGACCCCGTGTGGGTCCCCCACAACAGGCCGACACTCTTCCTTGTCCCAGGACAGGCCTTACAGCTGCCACTTGTGTATCCCGCATGTCCAGGTTGTGGGTGAAGGCAGGCTTCTTCCTGTTGGCTTTGCTGCCACATTTCATACTCCGTCCTGGAGTAAAGCCTCCTGTCACCATTTCTGCAGCTGTGTTAAAGCCTCCTGTCACCATTTCTGTAGCTGTGTTTGTTCTAAGAGGTTGTTAGGTTGTGAAGGATGGCTCAGTCCACCCAGGGGGATCGACCTTTCTGGCATGGGTGACCCTGCTGGAAGTATAAAGCTCCCACCAGCAGAGCTCTCCGGGTCATCATAGCACACAAGCCCCTTACTGTGACAAGGTGACAGTCACGGAGGAGGTGTCTACTTACAGCAGCCATGCTTTTTATTCTCTTTTGATAAAGTCTGGGGTTCAGGCCCGGGGGGGTTCCTTGTGTGGAGTTTGCATGTTCTCCGCATGTCAGCGTGGCTTTTCTGCCACAGTTTAAAGACACCCATGCAGGTTCGGTAGGATGGTGTTGCCAAGCTGGCCCCTGACCAGTGTGTTCACCCTGCGCCTGCTCAGGTGTTGTTCCTGCCTTGTCCCTGATGAACACTGGGATTGGCTCCAGCTGCCCTGCGACCCTGCTCCGGGTTTAGTGGGTTTAGAAAATGGACGGACGGTTGAATCACAGCCGAATAAAAGTGCACGTCTAGCTGGCCCCCCGACAAACGCGCCGACAACTCCCATCCTTTCAGTTTCTCCTGCGCTTCAGTCGGCTCTTCTGCTATCTGATGGTCCACAAAGAGCTGCTGATGGACGAATGTCATCCGAAGTCAGGCGGGCAGGCAGGAAGGCTTGTTTGATGAGGGGCTCCGCGTACCTTTCGGTCTCCAGTTTATTTTGGCCGTCGTCTCCACGACTGTGGGAACCCGAGCAGAGATGTGTTGGGCACTTCAAAGCTTCAGAGCTGAGATAAGCGGCGCGGCGCTGAGAGAGACGAGCTAAATGATCCGAAAACTCGGACATGACAGGCCGAGATAAGGCGCTATTGTGATTAACGCCAGAGGTTGTAGCCGGGATTACTTGGAGCGCACAGCTCTTCAGGAGTAATGAGAGCCATGCACGGCGAGTCGGATGGGGCTGGTGGGCACAGCTTTTGGACGACCCCCGCGCCGCTGCTGCTGGACGCTCCGTGTCCTCAGCCCGTCAGCCCACAGGACCACCTGTAAAGCAGAGGAGGTTAGGGTCCCACCAAGCTCAGCGCAGCACCCCCAATGTATATCTGGAGGTGTCTCGGCTGTCTGCAGATTCTCTTCAAGGCCACTCAGTGACAACATGTCAATCATTTTTGTCACATGTCACGACTGGGTACTTTTCTGTTACTTTTTCGTGACGCACATCGGTTGCTTAATTACTTAATTTTGGGATTTTAAATGATTAGACTGGCCTACCCCCAACCCCAGATACTAACCTTAAAGTTAGTGGTGGTGGAGCATAGTTACCTATCGGACCCTAACGTTAATGTCCCCTTTGGGAGTCTAATCTTAAAAACGATAATACGATTTGCGTCACGATAATAGAAACGTCCCCGCGATTGTATTCTTGACGTCGTAATGAGGGATTCTATTTCAGTAATATTAACGATGTTTAACACGACTTCCTTTTTACTTGACGGAAAATAAGACGTGCAACAAAAATGGCGATACTGTATGAACATTATGTAAGTACGCCGTATAGTGAAGTGTATTAATAAGAGTTCTAAATTCTAAATATGATTTCTACCATCCTGCGATGTAAGTGCACGGGCACACATGCATGTGTGTGTGTGTGTCCGATGAAGGGCATGCGCAGTCTGGGTACTGTCAAAACAACGGAGCTATGCTGAGGGTCTTTGGGGCACAAGGCGCCGAATGCCCACTCAGGTTTTAAGGGCAACAAGAGAGCCGACGTCCACCTTATTAAAACGAGCACACGAGAGGCGCACGAGTCCTGTTAGAATAGCCGTTACACAATCAGACTTTCATTTATATAGCGCCTTTACACAGCACGCGACATTAAAAAGATTACACTGCACGTCAGCCTACAAGACAGTAGCTGGAGTAATGACAATAACATTGAAAGGCAAAAATGACCACTTAGATGAAGTGACCAGCAAACACACTCGTCAAGTCTGACATCCCCTGCAAGTGATGTGACGTCAGCACAAGCAACTGATTACACCTGGCACATGCCAAGTGTGGGTGGCACAGATCAAACACGTTTAAGGTGCCACCAGTAGTTTTTATTTTTCATTTTTCAAGATTTGTTGCGAGTTCATTTTTCATTTGATTCCCTTTGTTGAGGGGATTCCCAACTGGCATGGCCAGCGCCAAATATGTCCTTCTCTTATCCCTAATGATTATCTTAAGCAGTATGTCTATATTACATGGGAGTAAATAAATGTGCCCTGTGGTGGCATGCAGGCACCATATCATTGGCCCCTATGACTCCCATATTAAAACAATGGGCTCAGAGCAGGTATACATGGGCACCGTCAGTGTGGCACCTGCATATTCTCCCTGTGTTTTTGTGGATATTCCTTTCTTATCCAAAGTGTATTTAGATTAGTCTATTTTGGATGAGTGCCCTTCAGTGGCCTGGCACTACAATAGGATGCCCTGTGACCCCTGTATTAAAACAAGTGGGCTCAGAGCAGGTATACATGGGCACCGTCAGTGTGGAGCCTGCATGTTCTCCCCGAGTTCTTGTGGATATTCCATCTTCCTTCTTCATCCCAGTTTCATTCAGATTAGCACAAGTGTAAACAGGATGGGTATAAGTGAGTGTGCCCTGTGATGGCCTGGCATGACATTGAGGGCTTCATACCAATGCTGCTGTGGCGCCGTATGCAGTGACTCCCTGTGACCCTGCATTATAAGTCGGTTCAGAAATAAATGAATACATTGGCAACGTCTGTGTGTGACGTTCATTTTCTCCCCGTGTTCTGGAGGGTATTGTGGTTTCCTCACCCACTCCAAACACATTCAGGTTAGGTTAAGCAGTAGCTCAACACTGGGTGGTGTAAAGGAGTCAGCCCAGGGACAGCCTGGCACTACATTAAGGAAAGCATGTGACCTTGTGTCAAAATAAGTGGGTTCAAAAAATGAAAGAATGAATGAATGGGCACCATCTGTGTGGTGCTTGTATGCTCCCCCTGTGTTCCTGGATGTACACCAATAAGAAGACCCCTAAAACACATTCAGATTAGCAAAATAGGATGGGTATAAGAAAGTGTGCCCTGTGATAGCCTGGCAGTCCAACCAGGGTGGCGACCTTACTGAGACACAGTACGTCCTGCCACCCTGTATTAGAGTGAGCAGGTTCAGAAAATAAATAAATGAATGGGCACCATCTGTGTGGTGCTTTTATGCTCCCCCTGTGTTCCTGAAGGTATGCCAATAAACAGACAAATAATAAACAAAACACATTCTGATTAGCCTAATAGGATGGATATAAGAAAGTATGCCCTCTGATACTCTGGCAGTGCCATAAGGGCTCCTTCCTGCCTTGAGCCCACTGCTGTTGAGACAAAGGATGTGCTGCCACCCTGTGACCCTGTATTAGAGTAAGCAGGTTCATACAATAAATAAATGAATGGGCACCATCGGTGTGGCACTTGCATCTTCACCCTGTGTTTTTGTGGGTATTCTGGTTTCCTTGCCCACACAGGGCACATTTAGATTAGATTAATCAGTACTTCTATACTGGCTGGACAGCAATGAGAGTACCCTGAGATGGCCTGGCATGATATAAAGGGTTCCCCATATCCTTGCATTGAAATAGGTGGGATATAAGAAAATGAATGAATGAACGAATGACTGGGCACCATCTGTATGGAGTCTGCATGTTCTCTCTGTGTCCTTGTGGGCATTCTGGCTTCTTCCCTCATGCCAAGTATATTCAAGGTTAATTGAAGCAGTAAGCCTAAATAATTTGGATTTAAGTGTTTGTGCCCTGCAATGGCCTGGCACCACCTCAGTGACTCAGCCCTGCCCTATACCCAGTGCTGCTGTGATGCTGCATGTGGCCATGTAAGAGGGTTTGGAAACTGAATGAAAGGGCAGTTTGTGCTGCACTGGCATGTTCTCCCTGCGTTCTTGTGGATATTCTGGTCTCCTTGCCCACCCAGAATACGTTCATTAGCATAAGATGGAAGTGTGTGAGCGAGACCGCCCTGAGATGGCCTGGCACAACACCAAGGGCTCATGCCCTGCCTTGATCAGAGTCTGTGTGGAGCTTGCAGGTTCTCCGTCAGACTCTGTGAGGTTTTCCCCTTTCTCCAATTTTCTTCTCGTATCCTGAGGTCATGCACATTAATTTAATTGGGGGGTCTGTAAACCATTAAATAGCCCCCTGGCCAATGTCAGTTTTTCACAAAAGCTAAACCAAGTCTGGACCTTGTGTTGTCTTAGGCACTGCACGTTAAGCCCCAAGGTCCACATGTGACCCTTCAAGTGATCTTCCCGTGTCATCACCCCAGAAAGGCGCTATACACTACAAAGTTTCGTCTGTGCTTTCACCAGCAGCATTTCAAACACGAGTGGCTCGCTGGGGGTGACGAGGGACCAGATGAATGGCCGCCGGCCAGTCTGTTTATTTGCGCTGCGTCTCGACCCCCCTTGCCAGCCTGTCTTATCTTGACATCTGAGCGTGCAAAGTGGCTAAATAAGATGCCGCGAGGGCATTAGTGCGATGACTGCTCCATGTTTGCCTCTCGTTTTAGGGTCCAATAACTTTTTGTTAACAGATGCAATAAAGCGCCCATTTGTTGGTAAGCCGCTAATCTCCCAGTCAACTGAAGCCATCGGATTCCTCAATGCGCTCATCAATGAAACGCCCTTTGTAGTGCAACGGTACACGGACGCCTGGCAGAGCCCCCCGCATTTAGCTGCGACTTAAAAGGGGCGCTCTAATCCCTTAACATAATATGAGCTCCGAGATCTCATCAGCGAAGGCGAAGCTATCGACGCGGCCGTCCGTCCGTGAGGAGCTCTGACCTCCACTCGGAATGTGAAGGACGCCGCCTGCAAGAAGAGGAGCGAAGGAGCCGCCGACGTTTGGACCGCACTGAAGGCACCGGCCGATTCGTCCACATTACAGGGGCTTTGGTAGACCCGGGTTCAATTTGTGACTTTTTATTTGGGGGTGACATGACTTCCTTTACTTTTGTTAGTGTGTGCGCGCGTGCGCGCGTGCGCGCGTGTGTGTGTATATGTGTGTGTGCGCGCGCGCCCGCGCTCATGGCCACTCCAGCTCGCGTTAAGCGTTAAGCGCAGCTTCTCATTGTCTCTGAAACGCCGGCTTACAAAATGGATGGGTCCACACACTAAGCCGAGCTCATCTGCACCGCGAGCCCTCGGAGGTAACGCGACTCACTCAGCGTCACACGCCATGGCGGGGACTGGACTTTGCCTTTATATAGTGCCTTTCAGAATGACCACCACACCAAGGCACTCCTAAGTAGCTTAGAAACTACTGGTTTGACATGTCCTGACTACGAGTAACCCTGGGAATCAGTGGTGAGAGCTGAATCTGGGAATGCCTTAAGATTATATAGCGCCTTTCAAAACACATCGGGCACAGTACTGTTAGCTTGATGTTTCTACTCGGTGAGCACTGGCATGTGAAGGGGCTCACTGAAGGCCAAGCAGATTTGGGGGTTTCACTGCAACATACTGTAACTTTATATAGCGCCTTTTATAACGAACGGCCTATCAGTATTCAGTGCTGTTGGTTTAATATTTCCGTTGAGCATTGGCAGGTAAGACAATTCAGGGTTTGATTGCAATATGATTCAGATTTATATCGCGCCTTTCTTAATAAATAACTTATAAGGTACAACACTATTGACTTGATGTTTCTATTTGGTGAGTATTGACACAGGAGAAACCATCCATTATAAGGGCTAAACAGGTTGTTTTTAGGGTGAATCACAAGAAACTGTAGTTTTATATAGCGCCTTTCATAATGAAAAACTTATCAGGTACAATACTGGGTGAGCACTGACAAGTGAAGAGGCTCATTGAGCATCACAGAGATCTCGGGGACTGACTGCAATATACTCTACATATATATATAGCGCCTTTCATAATGAATAGACTATCATGTTTCAATGTTATTAGTTTAATATTTCTATTGGCTGAACACTGGCAGGTGAAGTGAATTGTTAAGGGCTAACAGATAGATAAATAGTCAAGAAAGGAACTATATAACATGATTAAATAGATAGATTCACATCTATCTATCTTATATAGTGCCTTTCATATCTATCTATCTATCTATCTATCTATCTATCTATCTATCTATCTATCTATCTATTATATAGTGCTTTTCATATCTATCTATCTATCTATCTATCTATCTATCTATCTATCTATCTATCTATCTATCTATCTATCTATCTATTATATATCTATCGTTCATCTATCTATCTATCTATCTATCTATCTATCTATCTATCTATCTATCTATCTATCTATCTATCTATTCTATATAGTGCATTTCATATCTATCTATCTATCTATCTATCTATCTATCTATCTATCTA
This sequence comes from Polypterus senegalus, assembly GCF_016835505.1. Lineage (NCBI taxonomy): Eukaryota > Metazoa > Chordata > Cladistia > Polypteriformes > Polypteridae > Polypterus > Polypterus senegalus. The sequence goes on from NC_053160.1 coordinate 190,911,286, forward strand.
TCTATCAATATATTATATAGTGCCTTTCAATCTATCTATCTATCTATCTATCTATCTATCTATCTATCTATCTATCTATCTATCTATCTATCTATCTATCTTATATAGTGCCGTTCATATATATCTGTCTAATAGTCAGAGCCACTGGTCCCCCATAGCCTCCCCCTGTCTCATGTGACCTTGGCCACACACCTCTGTACCTGTGAAGCGCGCCGCGGCTCCTCGTCGTGTGTTTTTTCCATCATTTGCTGATTTGCTCTCTCAATCTCCGCTTATTGAGTTTTCTTTTTCTTTTTTTTCCACTTTGCGTTCCCGCTGAAGATTTAAACGAGCACTTGATGTGAAGTAAACAAGCTATAAAAGAGTTTCAGACCTCCGAAGCCTCGCCTGTGGCCAATGAATCAATTACTTTAATGGAAGATGAAATGCATTGAAAAACAAGGCGACCGCGCAGCCTGAAGGACGAGCCGACTGTTCGTTCGGCGCTTTTTCGCACGGATGACAGCAGCCGCAAGGGCACGTGTGAGGTTTGTAAAAGAGTAGAAATGGGCAATAAAAAGAATAATAAAAAGATGAACAGCCCTGTGTTGGAGTGGTATTATAAATAAAGTCATTTTTAACGTTTTATTTGGTTCAGTTTTCGAAAAGTTTTTATCTTCCATTCTGAGGTTACGGTGCACGGAAAATGAATTTATTTTGTAGAAACAAGACTGTTTATATAATTATAATTATACTAGCCGAAGCCCGCCGTAGCATACGGCGGTGTAAGAATAGGAACGGAAAACGATGAGAAAGAAATTCAATATAACAAAGGCTTAGGAAACCACCGTCACAGTCTAACAAAAATAGCAAGGAGTGAAACCAATGGCAATGGTCGAGATTACCTTCCTGTAGCAGGCAACGGAAAACATAGACATATATAGATAGACGCCGCATTCACTGTGTTGCCCAATCGACACGATAAGTCAGCGCGTCCGCCATATTGCGAGTGGCAAAAGTGCCATTCAAACTAATACAGGTAGACGTGGAAACCGAGTCTCCTGATGAAAAAACAATAACGTTTTAAACAGCATCGTTTACATACAACAGATTTTGGCAAATCGTTTACATGCAGTTATTTATATCCATTTATACAGTAAATACGTGCGTATCTCATGGTCTTAGAGTTGGTGGGCGGGGCTCTGTGAGTTGGTGGGCGTGGCTCTCTGTCTTGCTTGCGGTGTAAAATCAACGTGGCTCAGAGGTACATGTACACTTTTGCACAGACGAAAGTGACTGAGGCTGTGTTTGGTGAGTTTCAACATGCCTCGAGAGCGACGCTGGACTCAGGAGGACGGTTACAGTTGGCGTGCGTGGCTCTGTCGTGAATAGCCCATGATGAATTATATATAGATTGAATTATAGGCGAATTATATATATTATATATATAGATTTATAGTTGGAATTTGTTAGTGCTCTGTGTCTCAACACAGGGTCGTTATTCATTTTCATTATTGAAGAGCCTTAAACTGTTGCCATTTTGTGATTCAGGGCCAACACACTTTTATGGTTTTATTCTGAGATGTTCACACTCTGGTGCTGCACTCACTTGAATGGCACCATCATTTAAAAAAGTCTCCAGCCTCCACATTTGATGGTCTGAAACCCAAAGCTTACAAAATATTGAAGCACACATTTTTCCAGCTGATCTACTATAATATCAAATTAAAAGGAAAAACAACAAAACTTTTCAACAATTTGTAAAATGACAAAATCCAAATTGTGATCATTTAAAAGCTCTGCTCTGCTCCATCAAATTCAGATTCATTCTGCTCAGTGCTGCGTCTCTGGCTGAAGTGTTTGTCTCATAAGGTGACACTTGGAGATACAGCCCCGCCCACACCTGACTCCTCCCCACCCCTTACCTATTAGTGAACGGCTAGTGTGATAAGGTGATGTTCAGACATCTGATCCCGCCCACACCTGACTCCTCCCCATACCATGTCCATGCATGATGGTACTAAAGCTTGGGTTAAAATATTTTTGCCTGTAAATTGCACACTTTTCTACATCACATAAAATTCAATGACTAAATGACATTATCCATGTTATCTCAAGGAGAAGGAAGGTTTGTTTTCTTGATGGCCATGTGACAAGTTTGTCACTTTATTGACAATAACTCTCCAGTAAACAGCTTCCATAACAACACCAGACTGGCTCCTCTTGGGGAATGAAGGAAGTTTTGCTAATCATATTTCATTTTCTTTCCAACTTTATACAGATGTTGGGATCCCCAGAAACCCCAGGGGAAAATGGGGGGTTCCAATATGCAAATAACTTTACTTTATGTAAATTTAGAATACCAGAAAAAAATACCCCAGAAAATGCAGAAAGAGTTTCTGTAAAGCAGTTGGACAAACAGCCAGGACTGGCACATTAAATAATGTCCCCTCCTCAAGACCCCCCCCAAATACTTACTAGACCTGGCACAATACACTCAGTCCTTATCACACAGAGATCGTAATGCAGGACTCATAACGGACATCAGGCCCAAAAAAAAAACATTTGGAAAAAATGGGAAAAAATGGAAAAGATTAACTTTAAAACAATAAAACACAAGATAGACAAAAAACCAATAAAATGTACAATAAAAAAACAAAGGTGAAACCAAACAATACTCCTCCTGCAGGCTCCTCTAAATGACTTTGCAGTTTCCAATGCCTTAATAATAATAATAATAATAATAATAATAATAATAATAATAATATAATGATGATGATGACGATGATGATGCATTGTATTTATATGGCACCTTTCCAGTCCTCAAAGTGCTTCAGAAATATTCATTCAACATAAAAGCTTATTTTGCAAAGCCATGACCTGCTATGGTTGGTCACATCATGCTTCTTGTGACAGCTAGTGAGTGACAGGTGACACAATCAAGTGACAAGAAGTGCACAGGCTCTAGAGCCACACGCTGTACATTTAATCCTACGTGTGCTGAGGGGGTCCGTTGAATGTGCCCAGTTTAGGGTGACAGGGAGCCACCGGTCACCTCAGCACGCTGGGTGTACGACAGGAAGCAGACGTGGCCGACGGTCCTTTGCAGGATTCAATGGCATAGCCAATCAGAAGAGAGTGTGCTGCGTGTAATCAGGTAACAGAAACCTATTAATGCAGAAACCGATTAGCTTTAAATCAGGGATTTGTCATTGATAGTTTGAGGCAGGGTGATCTGGTGGCACAGCAGCCCGTGCTCTTTGGGGACTCAGTTGGGGACGATGAAGGGGGACTGATGTCATTTATGCATCATGAAATAAGCCCACCTACTGGCATGTCAATGTGCTAAAACAGATAATCATACGCAGTCAAGCACACTCACTGACAGCCGCCAGTCCACAAGGTGCATGAGGAGCACAAGCAGACGCCATGCAGGCCCCGGGGCTGTGAGGCAGGAGTGACAGCTCAGCGCTGCCACACCAAACGTCTGGACACAGCTTACTAAACTTCATCTCCATTAAAAGTAAAGCTGTGACGAGGACGTCTCCTCAGTTCTTGTTACCTGAGCGCAGACTATACTGGTGCTTAATCTCTCCATCAATGGCTGTCACTAGACGGGTGTGAATGAAGTTACTGGCACAAGCTGGCAATGTCTCTGTGAAATAATGCAAATTCTTTTAAACTAATAAACAATAAAAAAAGTCAGTAATTATGAAAATATTATAAAAGCACATCCAGTGTGCATCGGGGATTGGCAAATGAGGCAGCGTTCTGGTGAGGGGGCCCCCTGCAGGACTGGCCTCCCATCTTGGTTTGCTGCCAGCCTGGTGGACGATGCTTCAGTGGTAGGCAGCGGCTCCTCCTCAGCTGGCAATGGCAAACGTGAGTCGGGCAAATTACAAGGCACCTGCCCTCTTCAACGAAACACATGCTGTGCAAACCTAAGCGTCATGATTCGGTTTACTTGCTGATTTTATTGTGTTTTCTTGGGCATGATTTGTTTTTTTGATGTCAATGATTCAAATTCTTTCAACTTTTGCTTCAAATTCTTAACGGTTTCAGTGCCATGTTTTGGTTTTGCATCGTCTTAGACCCCATTTTGGATTCCCACCATCAGTCTGTGGCTTCAGAGGTAATCAATGCCATGGGATAAAAGGCAGACGGGGTTCATATCCTTATTGGATCTGCGGATGCCGAAACTCAATCAAAACTTGATCCTCTAAAACTCCGCGCCTGTTTTAACTTTCTCCTTTGTTCTTTTGACTCACATTCACGTCTGACCTACGGTTTCTATTTGTGATTTCCTGGCCCTTTTCCATTTTTTGTTTTCCTGGTTCTGCTCAAACAATACAGCTGTCAGGACACTAAGAGACTTTTAATAGGCATTGAACACCTTAGTCAGATTATAGAAAACCGGGGCTTTATGTTTAAGAAGGAGCTGGGTGTTTGGGGTGGAGCTTTATGTTTAGGGAAGAGGTAGGTGTTTGAGGGCGGGTCTTTATGTTTATGGAGGTGCTGGGTGTTTGGGGGTGGAACTTTATGTTTAGGGAGGGGCTGGAGCTTTATGTTTAGGGAGGAGCTGGGGGTTTGGGGTGGAGCGTTATGTTTAGGGAGGAGCTTGGTGTTTGGGGTGGAGCTTTATGTTTAGGGAAGAGGTAGGGGGGTTTGGGGTGGAGCGTTATGTTTAGGGAGGGCTAGGTGTTTGTGGGCGGGGCTTTATGTTTATGGAGGTGCTGGGTGTTTGGGGTGGAGCTTTATGTTTAGGGAGGGCTAGGTGTTTGTGGGCGGGGCTTTATGTTTATGGAGGTGCTGGGTGTTTGGGGTGGAGTTTTATGTTTAGGGAAGGGCTGGGTGTTTGGGGTGGAGCTTTATTTTTAGGAAGGAGCTGGGTGTTTGGGGTGGAGCTTTATGTTTAGGGAGGTGCTGGGTGTTTGGGGTGGGGCTTTATGTTTAGGAAGGAGTTGGGTGTTGGGGTGGAGCTTTATGTTTAGGGAGGGGCTGGGTGTTGGTGATGCACCCTCACATGGTTTCATGCGGCGAGACAGTGTGGTGTGTTGATAATTTTTAAAGGCAGTGTAAAAATAAGCCATTTGAGGTTTTGTGGTTCTTAAGGTTCACAATTAACTTTTTTTTGTATTATTATTTTGTAATGTAAAAAAGAAACAAAAAGTCCATGATAATGCCACCCTTTCCAGAGTGGTGCCCGAGGCCTGACCCCGCATAGCCGACTATTATGAGCGCAGATTTCCAAAGCACTAAGAACTCCCACAACTCTGCACAAAGACCACTGGGGGGGATTTACCATCAAACCCCGACCAGATACAAAGGCAAACACAAAATGCTGTGATGAACAAAAGGCAGCTTCTGGGGCACAGAAATCCAAAGGAATGGCTTCAAAAGGCAAAGGTAATCCAAGGCAAGCAAAGAACCAATGCAGAAACAAAGTCAAAAGCTCTCGATTCACAAAACACATTTACGTTCACATGTATTTGCTTGGCAGACACTTTTATCCAAAGCGACTTACAAAAGAAATAAACGTAAATGAGTAACATTAGGCGAGGACAGTAGAAGCACAAGTACACTCAGTGACTGGCAAGCGCATTCGAGATGAACCCCTGTGGGAGACCCCTATCTTTATAGGGCTGAGGGCGGTCCCTGGCAGTGATGGACAGGTGGCCCCGCCTCTTGAGGAACCGCCCACAAAACACAAAGCACACAACAAAGGCTGAGATGAAAAGAGCAAACAATAAACAAGAGCAGCATTAACTAAAAAGAACGACTTGAAGGTGAACACAAAAGACAAGGGGAGGAGAGGAGAGGAGGACCCTTCTGACCACCCAAATGTGTTCTCTTAAAACTTGGACGTCATCAGACATCATCAGTGTGACAACAAGCAAGCCATGTTAAAATGTGAAACAGTGATCACTTGTGGCCAAAATAATCAGCTTTAGACGGGCAGATGAAGGCTCGTAGACACCTTATGTCTGAAGGACTGAAACTGAAGTAAATGGCATGTGGTAAAGTAAAGTGACAGCCAGCAGACTTGCACCGATACATAGGATGTGAGCCTCCATCCATCCATCCATCCATCCTTCTGTTTTGCAAACCCGCCTATCTTGAGCAGGACTGTAGGGAAGCTGGTGCCATCCCAAGCAGGCAGAGGGCACAAGGCAGCCAGCATGGTGTAGGAGTTAAGGCTCTGGACTTCAAACACTGAGGCTGTGGGTTCAAATCCCACTTCTGACACCACGGTGTGACCTGAGCGAGTCACCTGACCTGCCTGAGCTCCAACTGGACAAACCAAAAGAAAGGAATGTAACTGACTGAATCATAAATGTTGTGAGCGGCCCTGGATAAAGGCACCGGTCGCATAAACATAAACGTAAGGAACAACACGTGGGCACAGTGCCAGTCCGTTGGAGGCAAATGAATCTGAAAGTATCTGTATAAATCATTTAGTGCAGCACCGTGGAGTCTGTGACACAAAATATACTGCTCAAAAAAATGAAAGGACCTCTTAATAATGAGAGTGTGGCATCAAGGCAGTGACACTTGTGGGCTGTTGATCTGCTCAGTGAAGTAGCAGAGGGGCTTGTCCATCAGTTTCAGTGGCTTTGGTGCACTAGAGGGGGGTAACAATGAGAGGACCCCCAAAACAGGAATGAATGGGTTAACAGCTGGAGGGAGGCCACTGACATTTTTCCCTCCTCATCTGTTTTGTCACTTGTTTTGCATTTGGCTACGGTCAATGTCACTACTGGTGGCATGAGACCATACCTGGACCCTACAGAGCTGGCACAGGTAGGATGGCACATCAATACCACATGGCATTACCAGAAGGTTTGCTGTGTCTCCCAGCACAGTCTCAAGGGCATGGAGGAGATTCCAGGAGACAGACGGGCAGAGAGCTGGATGGGGGGGCCGTAGAAGGTACTTAACCCGTCAGCAGGGTCCACCAAAGGAAGAGGATGAGCACTGGCAGAGCCTACAATATGACCACCAGCAGGCAGGCCACTGGTGTGAATGTCTCTGATATTTCAAACAATCAGAAACAGACTTCATGAGGGGGGCCTGAGGACCTGACGTCCTCTAGTGGGCACCATGGAGCTCGATTGGCATTTTCCATAAAATACCAGAATTGGCAGGTGCTTTGGTGCCCTTTTTCACAGATGAGAGCAGATTCATCCTGAAAGGGTCTGGATGAGCCGTGGAGAACATTCTGCTGCCTGTGACATCGTTCAGCAGGACCAGTTTGGTGGGGGGGTCAGTGATGGTCAGTCTGGGGAGGCATATCCATAGGGGGGCACACAGACCTCTACAGGATTGGCAACAGCACCATAGGAATGCCATGAGGTCCCATCGTCAGACCCTATGCTGGATCTTCCTGGTGCACGACAATGCTGGCCTCGTGGCGAGAGGATGAAGGAATTGAAACCACTGACCGCCAAACACCAACCCCCCCGGCTCACTCACCTGACCTCAATCCAGTAGACCACCTCTGGGTGGGACATTGTGTTTCAGTCCATCCGACACCTCAGCCTGTCCACATGGTCCACATCTGGGAGGAGATCCCCCAGGACACCATCCATCATGTCACTAGGACGTTGTCAGGCCTGGGAGGGGTGGCATACAAACTACTGAGGATGATTTGGAGTTGCTGCAATGACATTTCGGCCAAATGGACTCGCCTGTCCGCAGCACCATTTTTTCCCTTTGATTTTCGGGGTGTCTCTCTGTCGGTTGATCCTTTCGCTCCTCACACATCACCATCTCAGCCCATAGCAGTAAATGGCCAGCAGGAATTTTTTTCCCCATTGAGATCTCATGTGTTTTCAGTGTTCCTTTCATTTTTTGGAGCAGTTTGTTTATACCCTCAACAATCGATACTGGCAGCGACAATCAGGCTCAAGTGGAATATATCTGTCAAAAACATGTAAAGCGCTAATTGCATTAGTATTTTTTAATACATCGTTAGTTGAATTTATTATCATTTTTTTTTTACAGTGAGTCTCGGGCAGAGGTGTCAGAAAATGACGGGCGCTAATTAAAAATGTACAGTCTGGACTGAGAACATTTCCTTTTTTATTTGTATTGTTTTTCATGGGGAAGAGAGGATCTGCTGCGAACAATCGACCTCTGTGTGCCCACCCGGAGCGCTCGATCCGTTCTTTGGCTGCCGGGCAACACGCAGTCAGCCGAGTTAAGGAGGCTCAGGCTCGGCGTCCTGGGCGTGGAGGCGGCGGCCGTGCGCCCATCGGGTCTGCGAATGAACGAAGGGACACATTTTGGCCACAATGTATGAATAACACGCAAGCGACACGTCGGGGACGAGCACACGAGCCGCCAGCTTCATTAGCCGTCCATCAGGGACGTGACGACGGACAGACGGATTTCAAAGGGGGGGCTGTAGCCTGTACTGTATAGTCAGGACACTCGACACACTTCAGTGAAGCTGAAATTGAACACAAAAACCGGCAGCTTTCTGTAAAGTTTCCAGCCGAGGATTTGAAAGCCCCCACGTCCCAGCCTCCCCCCAATTCCTAATGACATTCGGGAGTTTTAGATGACTTTCCAATTCCTTTGCACATCAGTCTTTGTGGGGCTTGGCAGGAGGACACGACCTGCTGTGGTCTGCGCTGGCTGAGCGGCGCTCCTTGTAAAGAAAGGTGTCCTGATTGCATTAACATAATCGATGCACGCGCTCCGCGGGACATCAAAGCGCTCGGGAGGGGCGGCCGAGGAAACGTCCCACCCTTTCCTGCTGGCCTTCTGAGAAATTAGGACGGGTAGTTTTTACAAAAGCCATCCACACGGTTTTGTGCAAAGTTTCATTCAGCGGTTGGAAGTTCCACATTTTGCAGTTTATTCCGACGAGCGCTTTAATTGAACTTGAAAGTCAGCGCAGCTTTACCGGGGTTTGGGGGCGCGGAGCCGAGGGGCGTTCACGGCGTGTTTGACATGTGGGCTCCTTATGACTTGCGTTCTGATGAACTTCTCATTTCTCTGCCTCCGTGTAGTTTAGCAGGCTTTGTATTCGGCAGACGGACAGACGGACGCACGCACGCGCACTCTAAAAACAATTGTTTTGGGCCAAAAAAAAAAATGAACGCAACGTTCATCCTGCTTTTTGAGTTACTACAACTTCTGGTTAAATTACGTAGAACCAACTCACAACACTGAGTAACTGGAAAAGGTTTTTTCCTTCAGATCTTAAATTACTTTTAAAAAAATATGTGATACACACAACTTTTTAAATTCACTGCACATAAAAATTAAGTTGTCCCAACTAATTTATATTACATTTTTAAAGACACTTTTAAGTTCTACATACTTAATTATTAATAAATCTTAAAGGTGTGATGTTGTAAAAAATGAAGTTGGTGTAATTAGTGTTTTCTGCCTAGAATTTTAATCTTTATCAAATTTAATTACTAATTAAATTATTAAAACCACAGCCACTTAAAGAATGAAAGTGTTGCAAAATTTACTTTTCTTATTTACATTTTTCAACATCTTTCAAAAACTTGGTCTAACAAATAGCCAGACTACAACAGCAAAAATATAGGCCTCGATGTAATATTCAATTGCCAAATATGTCAAACCTGACTTCTATTGCAAGATGCACAAACATTTTACATTACAGCTTCGGATACTCTACAGTAAACTCTAAACCTTACAACTGGAAAACAAGTAAAGTCAACGAAAGATTATTACAATGAATGAAGTATCTTCTCAATATGCCATCAGGCTTACATCCAGTAAAGCAATATTGCGTCTAAAATCCTTAACCAACATACAAACACACGTGAGAAATCATTAGCGGCTGGAACAAAAAAAGTAATGTTGGGAAAATCTGGTAAGATGGACGGCACTGAATTTCACTAAAGCTATTCAATCTGTTATGCAAAATAAGTAAATCATATTTACTATATCAGAGCAATGTAAATAACTATTAGCTTGAAATTGTCACTAAAATATCCGCTCTATCGCTCGCCGTAGTTGTTTTCTTCACTCGGATTATGACGTCACGATCTTGTCATGTTAAGTGGGCGGAGTTTCACACTCAAGAAGCAGAGAAATGAAGCAGCCATAGCGTTAGGTTAGGTTAGACGAACTTCAATTTTGTTTTTAAATAAACGAAAAAAGGAATTTGAGTTTAGATTACTTGCAAGTCTAAGCTAAAATATGTACTAATATAATTCTTTCACATCCAATACTCACATTAAATAATGTTTTCAAATTTAAATATTTAATAAAATCATCAAACGTGAATTTTTATCCTAATAGCATGCATTTGATTAAGTGATGGTTAGAGGTCCCTTGAATTGCTTTTTTCAGTGCGTTTGTCTTCTGAAATTTCTCATTTCCAAAGAGATCTGAATTGGGTTAAAAAATATCAAGGGCGTGCAATAATGAGAGGGGCTCACTAAAACATGGTGGTGTCCGCTCAGTCCGATTCTGGATCAGGGGAGGCCGCAGCGCATCTGAGTAGCACTGGGCCCAACACAGCAATACAGAATTTCAGCGTTCATTTTCTTAGAAAAGGAGATAATCCTGCCAGGCCCAAGTGAACAACAACCCGTAGACATTTTAATTTACTTTCAGTGGAATCCAATATTCCTATGGAGTCGGTGGGCCACATCACCGTCAGTCCGGAAGTGACGCTTCATTGTCTGATGAGCATTTCCATTCACTTCACTCATTCGATTGTTTTGTATGACCCATTAAAGTGAATCGATTAGTTTTAGGATCCGAGACTGACACATATGTAAAGTCCAGGGGCCTCATGCAGAAAAGGTGTGTACACACAGAAATGTTGCGTAAGAACGTTTCTACTTTCAAATCGCGATATATAAAACCTAAACTTGGCGTAAAGTCACGCACATTTCCATGCTACCTCATACCCTGTCATACGCAAGTTCTCCGCTTGGTTTAGCAGACTGTTGGCACCCAGCGTCAAAGCAGTGCTACTGTTTCTTTTTTAGATCCACATTCCTGATGCGGCTTTATAAATACACTGAAATTAAGCACATTTTGTTTATTAGTGTAATGCATCTGATTGTAATGAACCAGTAATACTAGAATGGTCCACAGAATGGCCAAACTATTCTAAACTCCATAACTGCTTTAGCGTTCTTACTCTCACTGCACCTTCTTCTTCTTCTTCTTCTTCTTCTTCGTTCAGCTGCTCCCGTTAGGGTTGCCACAATGGATCATCTTTTTCCAGATTCCTCTCACTGCATCACTCAGAGTATTTCTATCACTGTATCTGAGTGGGAAGCACAGCAGCAGCTGATCGGAAAGAGAATTATCAGGATACAGCATCAAGCACACGCTGCCTCAGCCATGCGTACAGTCTATTTGAACTGCTCTCGTATGACAAACACTTCAGAGCCTTTCCTGTACGGACCTCTCGGTTCACAAACGGTTTCATCCCAAGAGCTCTAAACGCACTCAGTCAGTCCATCAAGTGCTCCTCGTAGACCTGTTAGGACTTATGAGTACAATCACCTCACTGGAAACTTACACGACAGTTATAATATTACACAACCTGAGCCACTTCATAAAGAGTGTGTTTACATATGATGACGAGATCATTTTAAGATGAAATGCAGCAAAATATGTTTATCACATCCATCCATCCATCCATCCATTTTCCAACCCGCTGAATCCGAACACAGGGTCACGGGGTCTGATGGAGCCAATCCCAGCCAACACAGGGCACAAGGCAGGAACCAATCCTGGGCAGGGTGCCAACCCACTGCAGATGTTTATTACATTATACAGATAAAATGTGAACTTGATTTAAATAATCTGTATTGTTAATAATTAAACAAGTGAGGACACGGTGCCGGTGCTAGCGAGCCACTGGCGCTCCCTTCACGGTTTGTTCCTGCCTCGCGCTGTATTCTTACTGGTGCTGACGTGACACTGGAAGGATAGAATAAGTAAACACGTACTACAAAGATATTTCAATGTTCCTTAAAAGTTTTGAAGAATCATCGTTCTCAGCTTACAGATGGCTTAACGTCCATTACAGAGCTGATCGTGTGGCCATTGGGTATTTGGAGAAAGAAAAGGAAGGACAGGAATTGGCGGTTAGCACGTTTGAGAGAGACAGGACTGCTACAGTAAAGTGTTTCATCGAAGGTCGCGCACGGCGCAGCAGCATCTTGTGTGAGACATGAACAGTCACTGCGCCACCGTGTGCCCATGTTTGATAACACGCTTTAACTCCTGTCACCATGATCATGATATCACGTATACGTCTCAGCATTTAATTATTCAGAGAGCTGTAATATCACAAATGTCATGGATTCTGTGTCCTGTCGGAGGAAGAGGAAGCCCGTTTAAGAAGCACGTGGTGATCCACACACATAGAAGAACACATAGAAAACAAAGCATTTAATGTGCGACTTTAGTTACGATGTGATTTGAGGTACTGGTTAATTAAACAATTTTAAGATGAAGTTTATGATGTTCTACTTTAATGAAAAAGAACTACCTGATTAAAGTGGGAATTTCGAGATTAAAGTTGACATTTCGTGCTTTTTTCCCCACTTTGTGCCTATTTTTATTTTTATTTTTCTCTGTACCCTAATGAGCTGTCATGTGACACTCAGACGGTGGGCTACGACTCCCCTTCTCACGGTGACTTTGATATCTAAAAACTTCTCTTTTTTATTTCAGATGCTGTGCGACTTTGTGAACTTGAGCTTTCGAGTTTCTCCGACACGCTATGTCACTCGATCAGCTGCCTTTTGTTGTTTATTCCACTGTTTAAACACACAAATCGTACTTCCATAACGTTGATTCTGTTCATCTGGTCATAGTTTTTTCAGTCTCAGTCGACTGCAGGTTTCTCCAACCTTATAACAGTATCTTGGCCTAATGACCGAACTAGCACCATTGACTAACAATGGCCGTGTGATCCATGATATGCAGACTGTCCATTGATCAGTGGCCATGAGTACAGAGAGTTGGGGGAATGGCTGCAATCACCGCATTGTAAGATGGTGAGAGATGTACCCTTAGGCCTCCCCTCCTCGGTTCAGAGATGGTCGTTCCTTTTTCATGTAAATGGCCTCCTTGACTCTTCGCACAAACCAGGATGTGCACATCTTCGTCATTGAAAGACTGACCACTGTCCTGTAGATGTACATAGACTGCGGAGTCCTGGCCTGACGAGGTAGCTCTTCTGTGTTGTGCCATCCGCTTCTTCAATGGTTGTTTGGTTTCCCCGATGTATGATCCTCTTGGCAGATAACTGTGTAAACTATATTACTCTGTCTGTGCCGGGGCACCTGATCCTTGGGGTGAACCAATTTTTGCCGTATCGTGTTTTGGAGTTTGAAAGCCACCGAGACCTGCTGTTCCGATACTCTTGACACATAAGGGATCACCAAAGGTTTTCGTTTAGGTGGCGGTTGTCCTTCCTCTCTCCTGGATTGCTTAGAAGATTCTTTAGGTGTCTTCGATGCTTTAACAAAACCACATTTTCTCCGGGCCTTTTTGATGTGATGTTCTTCTCTTCCCTGGCCGCTGTGTCTGTGAGTGTGGTGTTTGCTCCGTGTTGTAGAGTCCTGATGACCCCTGTTTTGTGCTCTAGAGGTTGGCGAGAGTCAAACCTTAAATTCTGATCCGTTTGTGTTGGTCTACGGTACACATCAACTTTCAAATGTCCCCCATTGCTGATGGAAATGTCACAATCTAAGAAAGAAAGCTAGCCTGTCCGGCTTCATGTCCACCCTGGTGAACTGGATGTGTTTGTCCACTGAGTTGATGTGGTCAGTGAGTTGGGGTACCTCCTGAGATTTGGTTTTCACTCAGGTGTCGTCCACATACAGCAGTGGTTCTCAACCTGTGGGGCAGGCCCCCCTAGGCGGGCGTGAAGTAACAAAAAGGGGGGCGCGAAGATGTGAAAAAAAGAAAACAAGAATCGAAAATATTAAAAAAAACATCTGTTGAAAGCAAAACAAATGAACTTAAACTACATTCTGATACTAGAACAATAAATATAGAGTTAGATAAATGTCGATAAAAGTTAAGTAGGTATAATAAAATATACATCTACATTTCAAAAAAAGGTTAGGGGGGGCGCGATTATAACTGTTATGAAAACTCGGGTCGCAAATACTTAAAGGCCGAGAAACACAGAATTTCCTTACCTGGATTACTGAGCACCGAGACAACAAATGGTACGTTTTTTCTTTGCCTCCACTTGGTATTCGCTGAAATTCTTCTATTTGCCCCCGTACTTTTGCCATTTCCTTTTCACAGAAGGCTGAGCTTAAGGGCTATTCATATTGATTTGCATATTCAAAGAGGTGTAATTCTGGGAGGAGTCAGGGCGGGACAGCAGGCGCGTGCGTTACCTTTCACGCTGACCGGGATTTATGGAGCAGAAGAACGTGGAAGCTGGCAAACGCACAGATTTATGCATCTGGATTTTTTTTTGTGCGTACGCACATTTCCGCTTTTCTCCGCATGCCGTGGTTTAGTGTGAGTTCTACGCACTGCGTTATGCATGAGACCCCTGGAGTGGTGGGTGGGGTGGAGGTGTCCCCTCCTGATTGCATCACAAAAATATCATTTAAAAATTCAGACGTTATCCTGAACACTCTTGCATATGTGGACTCACCGATCAGCCACAACAGTCAAACCACTGACAGGTGACATGAATGACATACCACTGATGATCTCGTTTCAATGTCACCTGTCAAGGGGCATAGATCAGGCAGCAAATGAACAGCCAGTTCGGAAGGTGTCGGGCAAACATCAGGATCTAAGTGACGCTGACAAGGAAAAAAAAGTGTGGTGGCTTGACCATGGGGTCAGAGCGTCTCCAAGATGGTGGCTTGTGTGGGGCGTTTCCAGCATGCAGTGGTCCCAGGAAGGACAACCAATGAAGGGTCATGGGCTCCTGAGGCTCATAGATGCACATGGGGAGTGAAGGCTAGTCCATCTGCTCCGAATCCGCTGAAGAGCTTCTTTAGGAGAAATTGCTGGTCATGAGAGGAAGGTGTCAGAAGACACTGTGCTTCTCAGGCTAGTCAGAGGGTCCATTCTGGCGGCTCTTCAAAGGGCACATTAGCTTCAAAACTGGACAATAGAGCTGTGGGAGAAGGCGGTCTGGTCTGACGAATCACATCTTCTTTTAGACCCACGTGGACGGCCAGGTGTGTCATTTACCTGGGGAGGGGATGGTGGCAGGGTGCACTAATGGAAGACGGCAAGATGGCAGAGGCAGTGTGATGCTCTGGGCAATAGTATGCTGGCAAAACCAAAGTTCCAAAGATTGGGGGCTGGCAACACAACTAGAAATATACGGAAAAAAAAATAGCAAAAAGCAGAGGAGGGATGACCATAAACCCCTGGCTTGTATAAAACTTGCAAACAGAAAATCTTTATAGACTGAGTATTTATTTCAACAAAAATCCAAAAACAACAACAAAAAGGAGGTGAGCATGAGTTGTGTAAAAGGCAGCCCTAAACAATAGAGTCTTAAAACACAATCCAAATATTCATCCA
The DNA here is from genome assembly GCF_016835505.1 of Polypterus senegalus. Lineage (NCBI taxonomy): Eukaryota > Metazoa > Chordata > Cladistia > Polypteriformes > Polypteridae > Polypterus > Polypterus senegalus. Next base: position 190,926,796 of record NC_053160.1, read on the forward strand.
TCCATCCATCCATTATCCAACCCGTTATATATCCTAACTACAGGGTCACGGGGGTCTGCCGGAGCCAATCCCAGCCAACACAGGGCGCAAGGCAGGAAACAAACCCTGGGCAGGGCGCCAGCCCACCCAGTACAAATATTCATCTTCCTTAAAACAGAGGAAAATAAATGAAGAAAACCAGAAGAACCAATCTACAAGAAACGGCAACAGTCACAAACTCCACAGTGAAAGAATGACGTCCTGCTCCTGAGCCTTCTCAGCTCACTTACATAAACAAAGGCAGGGGGCCGGGCAGTGGTGTCAAGGTGACCCCGCCTCCTATGGCTCCACCCACAAAAATAAGAAACCACAGAACATAATCTTAGAATTACAAATGAAATCAAGAGGCATAGCAAAGAATAACCCAAAATGAACAAAAACAACAATAAAAGAGAAACTACACTTCACTTCAAGCAGACACATAAGAATCTCCACAATGGTGCTCTGAGGCACTCGTCTCAACTGCTTCAATATAAAGGCTGAGGGCGGTCCCACGCTGATGATGTCATGATGACTCCACCTCTTGAGGGGCTCCACCCACCAAACACAAGCAATAAAGCTTTGATGAAGCAGTGCACAATACGTAACAATGAAAGAATATTAATAAAAAATACATTCAAACAATTAAAATATATAGAAAATAACCCTTCTAAAATAACAGAAATTGCAATAAAGAGAAACTAAATGTATGCCAAGGAAAAAACTCATGCAGTCGCATAACAGGCCACCGTGTGATGTGCATGAACTCGTTCAACAGAGCGCCTTCAGTGAACAGGTTCATTATTCTAAGAACGGTGAACTTAACGTAACGCATTTGCAAGTGAAGAACGTGAACGTGAGCTCATTCAGTTTTAGGTGACATTCTGGGTCTGCTTTAGGTCCCGATTAAACGTATTGCCTTGCCCTGTCATGTAGGGGTGAAGCCGAATCTCAATGCGGTATTCAGATAAACACAAAGGGCGGCAAAGGAGACCCGGTGATTTGTTTGATTTCAGCTTATTTGGTCTGAGCAGCTCTTCTCTCTTCACAATTTCCAAATCCCTCAGTACCTCCTTAGTAGTCCCTGTTACTGCTCTGAGGTTATCCACTTGTGAACACCTCAGAAAAATGTAAGTTTAGGACGTCCGCTATTTCACTGTCTGTATTTTTTAATTCCCCTTTACTATTCCTGATGCACTTGACCTCCTCCTTCACTACTAAAGAGTCTCTCAGGGTCTTCTCTCTCCTTATCTGCTATATTCCTCTCCAACTGTCGATATCCTTCTTAATGGTTGCCCTCATGTTCTCATACGCTCTACGATTCACTTTGCCGTCATTAGTCTTATATTCCTTATAAAGCAGTTTTTTCCTTTGCAGCTTCTTTTTTGAATCTTTATTAATCCACCATTAGCTTCCTATTAATTCCACACTTAGGTCTGTATCTGTCCAGCATTACATTTTTAAACCTGTTCCACTGCTCCTCGACTGTCTTATCCCAGTCTATCCTACTTAGAGTTTGTCGTATCTGCTCACAATTAGCTCTACTAAAGTTCAACTTCACAAATTTAGTCTTTGCATCTGCACTGAGAATTGCATGACATTCTGGCCATGTGACCCTAGTGGTCCAATCACCTCTACCCCCTCAATTCTATCCTGATTATTACAGAATATTAAATCCAGGCAGGCGTCACCTTGTGTTGGCTCTTTAACATGCGGCGTTCACAAACAGTCACTGATGACTTCTATAAACTCCTGCTCTTGTGCTCCTCCACCTGCAAGGTCATCCCAGTTAATATTTGGAGAATTAAAGCCCCCCATGACTATAATATCTCCCTGTAAACTTGCCATTTTGATATTACTAAAACGATGTGTGCTGAAATGACTGTCTGAATTGGGTGGTCTGTAACGCACTCCTGGTATCAAAACAAGAATCCCTGCCATGCCCGACTTTGGGCAGGATCTAACCAATCAAACCCCTTAAGCAGATTCACTCTCAGTCCCGCCGCTGACACAAGTTGAAAACCTTAACACTTGAAAGTCAGCGTGCCACATCCGGAAGGGGGGCGCTGCATTGGCACACTGACCTAGATTTTACCCTGGTTCTCCGGAGCAGTGACGTGCCGACTTCTGCCGTCTGAACTTTCCCATAACTGGGCCGCCAGTCAGTGAGGCCTTTTGAGCTCATGCTTTATATTTGTAAGAGAAAAGGAAAATATACAAAAGTGATTAGGAGGCAATGCTTTCATAGAGCACTTCGGCCCCTGCAGGAAACCCAAAAAGCCAAATCATCCACCCAGGCAGGGACACTCGGCCCGCACCGGAATGCTTTTGTTTATTTAGATTTGAATCTTTGTAAACTAAAATGGCCAGTGAACCACCATGAGGCCCACCACGCCGACGAGGACTTCTGGGCGTCAGCTCCTTCCATTCGGCTTTAATGAGAAATGATGCGAAAGTGCGATGGGCGGCATGGCAGCGGGCCCTCGCCTCGGCACAGTTTACTTGTTAGCTTGTGATTAATGTCGCTTCCCACATGAAGCCATCTGCACCCGCAGGCCTCTTTGAGTTCACGTCCCCGTCCCCGTGCCGTGACCCCTGCCTTCGCCGGGCCCAATGAAAAGCTCCATTTGTCAGTTTCCGTCTTGATGGCCTACTGTAAACACGGCTCTCTCGTGGGTTTCCCTTGACGTGATAAGCCTGCTGGAAATAAAACAGGGTTTGAAAAGCACTTAACCCAAACTTGTGGCTGACCCGCCGTGCACATTATCTGGTGAAAGCGCCACCAGCCAGGTTGCATCTTTATTTCATTGTCTCAATTCACAGCTGCTGATTTCAGATCCTTAAAGATGTGAGGCCGGCCGCTTGAATGTTTAAGCTCCTTTTTATTTATTAATAGGTGTGCAGAATCTGCGCGGTTGTCATCGATTCATGTGGCATTTAGGACTGCGGTGGCCCCAGGAAGAAACGGAAATTCAGTTTGGAGATGTGGAGCGGGCAGCTTGTTGGGCCGAGTGGTCGGCTGTCGTCAAATTTGCTCTGACGTTCCCTCGGACTGAGACCAGACGTCACACTGGAAACTGAGGAGTGGAAGAGCCAGGATTTTATTGTTTTAAATGCGTTTTCATATTCTGTTATTTGGCTTTGTTTTATTTCTGTATGTATGTAATATCACGACTTTCATTATTAAGTGCTTGTTTCTTAATTATTCTTCAGTTTGACATTATCTGTATTAGCAGTTTTTAACTACTGCTCTGTCTGAGGCTGAAGGGGTGGAGCCTCCTGATGATGTCACAAGGGGTGTGGCCACGGCTCTATAAAAGGGCCAAAGTGCCGGCTGCCATTGTTCTGTTTGGTGTTCCTGTGATTTGTTGCATCTTTCGGATGTTTGGAATTTTTGGATGTTTTGAACCCCTGCTCTCGTTTCAAGGTGCTGTTTATGAGGAGTGATAATCGGATTTACGTTTCACCTTTAAGAATTTTCTGACCTGTGTTTGCCATGAAAACATCAAATTAAACGTTTTTAATTAGCCATCACTTTAAACAACATGTGGTGAGTAAAAAGTAAAAAATCATTTTTTGGGGAAATCGTTCCTTTACTGCGGTGGGCTGGCACCCTGCCCGGGGTTTGTTTCCTGCCTTGCGCCCTGTGCTGGCTGGGATTGGCTCCAGCAGACCCCCGCGACCCTGTAGTTAGGATATAGTGGGTTGGATAATGGATGGATGGATGGAATTGTTCCTTTAAGCAGATTAAATGTCAAAAAATTCCAATAAAGCAAAGGCAAAGACCTATTGATGGTGGTGGAGTCAACAGAGAGGATTTATTATCTTTCTTACGCTAATCGTATGTGCAGAGCTTCTTCATGAGGAAACAATTTATAGTCATCTCTCGTTATCTGGAGATGTAAGATCAAGAAATGTCCCATGGATATTTGGATGGATGGAAAATTGGAATGCTGGAGAACATCAGGGAGGGGAAACAGGGTGGGGTGGATGTGCCGGCCCCCCGGCTCTCACTTCTCCTCCTTTGGCAGGTTCACCTACAGAAGTCCTGTTCTGACTTTTACTTCCTCTGCAGTCAACTTCGGTCATCGTCTTCTAGGCGCTCCATTGGCGGCCGCGAGTGGTAGGACCTCACTAGACCATCTAACAGCAGCAGCGTTCGGTGTGTACAAAGACCCGGGACGTAATCTGTGTGATCTTACGGCCAGCATGTACTGGGGGAGGCCATTGCAGTTCATGGTCCCCAACACAAATGGGGTGCCACGGCTTACCGACTGATCTGTGCAGTTTGGTGCCCGTGTAGCCCTGAACATCTGAAGGCCTCACAGGCCTCTTGGAAGTTGGACCCCCTGATTTCTGTCCCCATTTCCATCCCCATGAGCCTGCAGTGAGGAGCAGATCTGTGGAAAGACGCCATTAGACCGAAAGACGTTACGCTCAGTGCCAGTGCCAGGTTATTTTGTGCCCTAGTGCCAAGCTTATTAGTAGTTAACCTGTGCGGATGGGTCCTTTCCTGCAGATGGGCAGGTGCGTCCACTTCTTGGGTCGCCTCCCCCCCCACCCCGTGATGTGTGCCCTACACGAGTGCCTCATTCGCTGTAATGGTGGTGTTACACTCTTATCATACTGGATAAGCTAATCCGTGGGAACAGCATGTGTGGATATCTGTGGATTTAGTGCCAGTATTGCCAGTCAGACATGTGGGCACAGCAAGTGTTTCACAGACAAATACAGAAAAGGAACTGAGGGGCCACACTGCCCACTTTTGTCCTGCCTGCCTTCATAGCTTAGAAGATAAGAAAACCCCAGCAGACGACTGCTGTCAGTTCACCACCAGAGCGAAACCCCCGGCCTGCCCCGTCCAGCCCTCGCTGCCCTCGCTGCCCTCGTGGAGGCTGCCGTCCCGACGGGGACAAACTTTGGAGGAATCCGGAGCTGCAGGCCTCCAGAGATTTGTTTCATTTCAGTGTGTCAAACGGTCGCGCTGCAATAACTTCATGAAAACCAAACCCTCGGGACCCTAACCCTCATTTTTCGGTCTTTGTTTTCCTTGTTACAATTTCTAATTATATGTTTAAGTCCTTGACTGTTAAAAGATTTTTTGTTTTTTTACGCCCTGCCCCAGGAGTAATTAAAAGGGATTACAAGAGAATTCGAGGACTGGGCGGCCTTTTGTTTTGACAGTTGCTCAAGACCCCAGCTCTCCAGTGAAACCCAACCTTCTCAGTCGGAGGATCTCAACGACACACAAATCATTAGAACTCCCACCTCACGGGGAGCAGGAGAGCGCAGCCGATCAGCAGAGCTACCTGGGACACCCACTCCATCCCATCAAGCCCTGAAAGTGCATCTTCAAGAACCTTCATGAAGTCTTCATCAACAATAAGGACAAAGGGTCGAGGATTACTGTGAGCAACAGAAGATAGAAATCCAAGGAACAAAAGTCAGAACCCCAAAGTGGGACCTAACTGCCTGATTTTCGCCCAGTTTCACCACTGACTGATACTGGAGATCAGCAGCGCATGCCATTTTTAACCCAGAGATAACTGGACTGACCCTCTACGGAGGTGAGGAATCTGACCAATCAGGACTCGCGGTGCTGTGACGCGCCACTGAAAACAACAGAAAGAAAATGAGCGGTTAGTAGCCTGTGTGGTCACCAGGGGGCGCTGCAGCTCCCCAGACCCCCGGCACAAAGGCTCTGACACAAGTTCTCCAAAGAACAAAAGGGTTTCAATCGTGTGAAACTCTTACAGGTAAGCTTTTCTCACAACACAACCTAAAATTTCAACACTCGGCAACTCTCCGTCGCCTCTCCTCCGCTCCTCCAGCAAGTCTTTCTCCTCTCGAATTCGGACTCTCTGTGCTGAGGCGGGCAGCTCCTTTAATGTAAAACCCGGGAGGACTTCTGCTCTTCCAGGACCCTGGCTTGGGAGAACTTGTGGGTGATGCTGAAACCCCACAAAGCAGGGCTCACCAATCGCTTCAGTGCCCCTAGGTGGCACCCGTGGAATCCAATGGGGCTGAGCCAAAGAACTACAGCTCCCAACATGCCCTGGGGGCATCTGCAAAGGTACCACTACGCAGTGACGCTGCCACCCAGTGTGCTGAGGGAGACAACAACATCAACAGCAACATTTATTTCTATGGCACGTTTTCATACAAAATTTTTTACAAGGTAGAAAAAGAACAAATATACAAATTAGGCAATGCCAATTAACAAAGAATAAAGTGAGGTCTGATGGGACGGAAAAAACAAAAAGCTCCAAAAAAAAAAAAACTAAATCTGCAGGGGTTCAAGGCCATGAGACCACCCGGCCAGCCCCCACTACATCAATGATCTCCATCAGGCCTCACATGGAAGAATTAGACAATGATGATGATGATGATGATGATGATGATGGCCATGTGGACCTCTGGCCTTCAATCCATCAATGTAAGGACCACATGGTGCCCTGATCGGGTGTCCTCCCCTGTTCTTCTGCTATACTGGCACTCCAGCTGGGTAAGGATCCTGGTACAATGCTGGCTAGGGTGCCATTCACCACACCTGGCTGTGCCCAATAACTTTTAGCGGGTATGTGATGCACAACACAAAAAAAACAAACTATAACCCGTAAAATTCAACAATTCGACCTTCGAGCAATGCGGTGAGTGCGGTTGTCTCTGTTCTTCAGAAGGTTCCTCGACTTTTATTTTTTTTAAACTACGCATTGCGTGTTGAATATTAAATAAGATTAAAGTTAAAAACAATGACCCTGTTTCCCTAATTTTCTCACTTCATAATAAATATATTAGATGGACAATAATTACAGAACATCATTTAAGGGGACCTTATTGTAATCGGATGATTTAGGGCTGGAGACGGACGGATGGCAGCTTTCACCACTTGACTGGACACCTCGAGTTTCAGAGACCACCCTTCGGTCCCGCCAGTGCGTCTGCTCAGCGTCAGTTTTTAGTTGTTGTTCTTTTTAGAGAGTTTCTGGGGGTTTACTTGTTGGTTTATGTTACCGTCTGAGGATCTCCTCGCTGGCCTATCCGAGGTATGCAATAACCCGACAGAACAAGAGGGGGCGCCATTGTTAACACGCTTTACTCCTTCTCTCCCCGCAGCGCAGAGGAACCGCCCACTGAGGACCGTTAGCCCCGCCCCTTCGGGTCCACACAACATAAGAAACACAAGCCACCCAGTAGGAGGCGTCCTTAGTGAACAGAGCAGACCACCGGACTGAGCCCCCTGAAGGACATAAATCTTGATGGCCAAAGATAAGAACATTAGAACACTCTGGACGAGGACAGGCCATTGATCCTAACAAAACTCGCCAGTCGTATCCACTTAGCAAGTCAAGTTCTGAAAGTCCCTAACTGTTATGTCCACAATTTAACCCTGTGTTTCCTTAAAAGTTTGTACATCGTTTTTTACTAAAAGACAAGGCAGGATGGGAATAAAGAGGGTGTGGTGAACTGATGGTTTGTGGGAAAAAGAAGGTTGAAATAAAAAACAATAAGAAAACATTTGGGCAAAACCCGTGTGCGACGAGTTTTTGTGTCTGAATACAACACTAACGTCTAACTGTCCACCACACGACTTGGTCACTTATTCCAAGTGTCTGTCCTTTATGTAAAGAAAAACTTCCTAATGTTTGTGCGAAATTTACTATTGACAAGTTTCCAACGGTGTCCCCGTGTTCTTGATGAGCTCATTTTAAAGTCACCGTCTCGATCCACTGGACTAACTCCCTTCATCACTTCAAACACTTCAGTCAGGACTCCTCTTATCTTCTGTAAAGGCTCAGCTCTTTGAATCTTTCCTCCTAACTCACCCCTGTAGCCCCCCATAATCAGCCTAGTCGCTCTTCTCTGGACCCTCTCTCATGCTGCTATGTCTTTATGGAGACCAAAACTGCACGCAGGACCCCAGGTGAGGCCTCACCAGTGTGTTATAAAGACTGAGCAGACCCTCCTGTGACTTGTACTCCACACATCAAGGCGCTATATAACCTGCCATTCTGTGAGCCTTCTTAATGGCTTGTCGGGAAGTCGACAGCTTAGACTCCACTGTGACTCCTAAATCCTTCCCATAAGGTGGACTCTCAGTTTTACGACCACCCATTGTGTATTGTCACACACGTGAGCATGGGAGTCAGCCACAGGGACCCAAAGAAAGGAATTCCATGTCCGGCCGGGGGGTGGCAGGGTGCACTCGACCCTCTTATCTTGTCCCCGCACACCAGACACGGAATGAAGACGTCACTTCCGCCTCAGCCCTGAGGACAACATCACTTCCTTGAACCTCCCAATAAAACCCAACTTCCTTCCTCAGCCGGGCAGTTCTGTGTTGGACTCTCTTCTCTATTCTATTGTACTGAAAATGTTGCCTTTTGCAGCCAAGGTCAAGTACATGTGTGGCTGCCCCAAACCTTTGTCTTGTGTCGAGGCTCATCATTTCACAGTATTCAGACCTCACATTTTTACTTCCTATGTGTAATTTTTTACATTTACTGACATTAAATTTCATCGTCCATAAATCTGCCCAAGCCCGTCTGCTGTCCAAGTCCTTCTGTGATGATATAACGGATTCCAAATTATCTGCTAATCCACCTATCCTGGTATCATCTGCAGACTTCACCATCTTGTTCCTTATATGCCAATCTAAACCATTTATAGATATTAAAAATAGCAGCTGCCCCAGTACTGCCCCCTGCTGGTCACCACTCTGAACATCACCCAATTCTGATCAGGCTCCTCACGCCACCACCCTTCCTGTGTCTGAGCCAATTCTGCACCCATCTACAAACATCACCCTGAAGTGCCACTTCTTTTAGTTTGATGCCCATCCTCTCAGGTGGCACCTTATCAAATGCTTTCTGAAGGTCCACATCAATAATGTCATCTACTCTATTCTGATCGAATCCTTTTGTTGCTTCCTCATAGAATTCCAGCCTGTTAGTAAAACACGGCCTCCCTCATCTGACCCCACACTGACTGTCCTGTCCTTGCCAGGTGTTGCTCAATCTTCTCCTTAATAATTCCTTCCATTAATTTTCCTGTGATGCCCATTAAGCTTACTGGCCTATAGTTGCTCTGATCTGCCCTGCCACCCTTTTTATATCACGGGACGATATTTGCCATTTTCCAGTCCTTCGGAATCTCTCCAGTGTGCAGTGACATCCTAAAAATATGTTGTCCAGGGTTTCTATCTGAACTCGCTGGCCTCCGTAAGAACTCGAGTGTAAATATCATCTGGTCCTGGTGACTTGTTTGATTTCAGCCTCTTTAATCATCACAGCTCTTCTCTCTCTATAATATCTAAATCCCTCAGAACCTCCTTAGTAGTCCCTGTTACCGCTGGGAGGTTATCTACTTCCTCACTTGAGAACACCTCAGAAAAATGTCGATCTTATTAGTTGACTTTTATTGATTTGCCCACCCAGGTTGTATATCTGAAGCCCTAAAGGCAAGTTGACTGCTTAGTTAAACGGGACGTCCCGTCAGGTGTCCCCACCGTTTTACTCTTTTATGTCCTGCCATTCCGGCACTCGGTCACACGGTATGTTATTTTATATTCTAGTTATGTGGAGAGTCATGTTTGAGGAGCACTTGCAAGGCTGACACGTGAATGTTGAGTATTCCACAGATGACGGCTTATTGTCCTGAGCTCTGTTTTGATCAGGGAGAACTTCACGTTGGGATCAACTTTGAACTGGAAAGTCTCCAACAGTTTAAAGCTAACTCAGAAATCTATTGGATTGGCAAATTATTACTGGCCAATTCATAAAGAATTTTAACTCAGTATTATCTTCTATGGCTTCTTTAACTCAAAAAAAAAAATCATCTCAAAGATTCTTCTAGAATCTTCATCTCCTTAAAATAAATGTTCACCTCGGGCCCAAAACTCAAGTTCGACATTTTCCAAGAAAACAAAAACCAGGAGTTCAACAGCAAAAACGTTTTTGAAAAAGGATCCGCAATCTCGGATGAACACGGACGTCTGCTGCCAGGTCAGATATCACCCTACGGCTGATGGCAGTCATCGCAGCTTCTGAAACGCGTCACCTCACTAACTGTACGGATCATCTGCTGGAGGAAACAAATAAAATAAAAGAAACAACATGGCATTGTGACAACCTAACATCATGAAGTTAAGCTAAAATACGAGTCTCAGGACAAACTCAACTACTAAACGATCATCAGAATCCGCAAAATTGAGAGTTTAGAAGAAAAAAAAAATACGAGACCAAGGAGAGGAAAAAAAGATCTGAAAAAAAAAAACCTGAAAAGCAGCGGGAGACCCTGACAGTGAGGGAGCTGTATGATCAGGTCATGTCTAGGACTTCTAGTCGTGTAAGCTGATGTCCTCAAGGCCACAACATCCACCCGTCGCAGTCAAGGTCTAACTCGAAGTCGCGCTGTGGGATGGCAGCCTCAGGGACTATTAAAGAATCAAAATGGCAACCAAAGGCGAGAATAGCAGAGCAGCTGATGTCATTGATGGCACTGTAATGACCTGTGACTTGAAAGGACCTCTCAGGTAACTGCAGCAGTCCTAAATGACAGCAGCACCTGAGAGTCTTAATGCATAAGGAGACCCCTCTCAGCAAACACCGAGTTTCATACGTTGGGATGAAAAATGGGGGGCGTTACAGGATATCCAATGGCCAATCGTCCTCCAAGCCAACCGGTGGAGGCCTTATCTCCACTGTGCTTAAAGCATCACAAGGGGGGCTTCTGTCTTTAAGAGACGACTGAGGTCCAGGGTTGCAGGGGCACCTGTCACCACAACAAGGGGCTCTCACAGGAATGACCCAAGACTTTCTTAGGCCATTTTTGACATGGAACAGATTACGGACCTACTGTGGAAGCAGGGCATGAAGGAGACATAAAAGCTCCATCCAGCAGCCACTATGATGAACTTGAAGGCAGTCGGAAGGTGGACTGAGGTCAACTGGTCAATGGAAGAGAAGAAACAGAAGGAACTGATGTAAGGAGATGAGATGGGCTGGGCACTGCACAACATGGCCGCCATTCTGACCCTTAACAGGACTTACAGTAGACTTTTATTATTTTCAGTTTGTGTCTCCTAACTCCTCTACTCACTGCCACCTTTCTTTGTGTAATAAATTCCATTTCATTCCATCTTACATTCTCCTCCTTGGCTCAATTTTTATTTAATTTTTTGTTTTTTGGGATCTGCTCCAGAGCACCCCCTACTGGCCACAAAGCATTACAGTGGGCTGGAAATCACTGCTGTTGACAGTGGGGACGGAGGAGACACAAAAGACCTTTGAACTTCCTATCTAGAGACTCCGCCCCCTGCAAGTCACTTTAGTAAATGCAGAACTGCAGTGCCACCCTGGTGCAATACGTGAAGACATGAAGTTGTAGGAACTGCTGTTGCAATAATGGAGTTACGAAGAATAGAAGAAGAGCAAAGAGGGCATAAGGACCAAAAAGGAGCCATAAGTTAAAACGGCAGATAGGGAGCTGCTATGAACAAGGCAGAGACCATCATTGGCAGGACGCTTTATAAATGTACATCAATGCCCAGGAGGGCATACTGTGGTGGGCATGGCAGGGCTTTACCCCTACTCTGGCAAACCACAAGATGGCAGCACAGAGAGATTGAAAAATATGACAGGCACTATACAGTAGATAGATAGATAGATAGATAGATAGATAGATAGATAGATAGATAGATAGATGGGAAAGGCACTATATAATAAGATAGATAGATAGATAGATAGATAGATAGATAGATAGATAGATAGATAGATAGATGAAAGGCACTATATGAAAGATAGATAGATAGATAGATAGATAGATAGATAGATAGATAGATAGATAGATGTGAAAGGCACTATATAATAGATAGATAGATAGATAGATAGATAGATAGTGAAAGGCACTATATAATTTGTGGCTGGCGGACAGAAGGTGATGCTGTGAAGGTCAACAATAGCTCAAGCCCATTAACCATTTTGGACTTTTTCTTGCCCTCTCCCGAGGTTTTAGAGCGTTTTCTGTAAGGCTGGGGGGTCCTCCAGGGGGCGCTCCGTTACAATAAGTGCCGCGCTATTCCGTCACGTCACAGACCGCAGGGGTTTCGAGTTACCCAACTGTCGCTTTCGCCTGAAATTCAATTCCGTTTTCCTTGGCTGCAGCTGTGGTTGAAACTGCTGACTTTATTAAGACAGCAAATATTTGCCATAAAGCAGCTCATGAAAGGAAAATTGTTACGTTTTGGCTCTAACACTCCAATTTAAAACACATGCAGCAGTCGAGGAGGACAGTGCGAGGAAGCCCGCGATTCTCACGATCTCTAATGTCTTCCAGACGCACACGGACCGCCTAACCGCAGCTCTCAAGGTCCCCTCGTGTCGCCGCCCTCTTTTTTTTTGCACCCTTGTGGTGATAGAAGCCTGCAACATCTCGCGTACTACATTTCCCATAAATCTGTCAGCATATTTTCCTTGTATGATTATAAGCCGCGGCGTTGTCTATGGACGCTACTGGAATTTGACTTTCACCTCCAATAAGGCGATTTGGCGTCGCTCTGCTGCCCTTTGAAGGAGCATCGGCGTGGATGAGTGTGGCCTGCTCAGTGCCGTGTCTGCTCGGGTTTGCTATGTATAATGTCATGTGAGGTGCTCATGGTGTAAGGCGCTATATGAAACAATGGATGGTTACCTCCTGGAAGACGAGCTGATGTCAGCAGTTTAACAGCACAGTGTTGTCCCCCTATAGGTGACGTGGTGGTATGGAGGGCACAGAATGGATTGCCACTGCAGATTTGTTGTGTGACACTGAGAGGGTCAGTTAATCTCCTGCAGTTCCAGTTGCAGGGACATAGAAACTCCTCCAACTGTGAAAGGTAAGGAGATGGCGTTCACTGCGGAAAGGCACTATATAAGATCTCAAGGTTCACTCCCACCACTTATTCAATGGCTGTATACTGAAGGAGTCTTTATGGCCTGTCAGGGCTACAGTTTTAGACACAAAGAAACAGCCAAACGTACACCAGTAAAGCATCAAGTGAGGGTGATCACAATGGAAAGGCGCTATATAAACCATTAGGTTCAATTACTTCAGTGGGCTCAATGGTTGTCTCAAAAAAAAAAGATACTGAAATGATCAGGGTTCCAGTTAAAGAAATATACAAACATCGATAAAGCTTTGTGGTATGGCGATCACTAGGCAAAGGCACTATATAAAACCCAAAGTTCAATCCCACCAGTGGCTCAATGGGAATCTGTGAAGGAGACACTGAAACTGGTAGAATTTCAGTATGAGAAACAAAGGAACAACCATAGAATACCTGTAAACTGTGCATCAGGACTGGGGGACACTGATCGTGGTGGAAAGGCGCTATATATGGCAAAGTTCTACCGTATCACTAGGTGACTAGGTGAGGCTAAGGGAGACATGTTACCTGCTAGGTGTTCAGGTGTCAAAATATATAAACAGGCGTATTACATCTGTAAAGCATTATGGTCTTGTGATCACTATGTAAAGGCGCTATATATGTAATATATATATGTATGTATGTATGTATGTATGTATGTATGTATATATGCGTATATATATATATATATGTATGTATATGTGTAGAACCCAAGGTTCAGTCCCACTATGCAGTAGACTCTCTGTGATAAACCTGTCAGGGCTTCAGTTGTAGAAACACAGAAACAGCCATACTGCACCTACAAAGCATCATGGGAAGGTAACCGCTATACAAAGGCGCTATATAAACCCCAAGGTTCAATCCCACTACTGACTGACTGTGGGTCTCTAAACAAGACATTAAAACTGACAGGATTCCAGTTTGACAAACACAGAAGCAGCCATAGCATACTGTGTATCAGAACTGGGGGACGCTGGTCATAGTGGAAAGGCGCTATATACAGCAAGGTAAGGTTCAACCCTACCACTAGCTGAATAAGTGAAGCTAAAAGGCATTCAGGTGTCAAAGTGTAACAACGGGCATATTACATTTGTAAAGCACTCAGGGATTATGATCAGTAGGCAAAGGCGCTATATAATTAAAGCAAACAGCAATCCCACCAGTGGCTCTCTGGGTGTCTCAAAAAAGGGACTTGGAAACCCTCAGATGGTACAGAAACAGTCAAATCAAAACTGTAAAGCCCCACCGGACACTGCTGATGGTGGAAAGGCGCTATATACAATAAAATCTGCAGGTCCAGTCCCATCACTGACTTTACCTACCAGACGTCCAGCTGTAGACATAAATAAAGAGCCATGGCACCCGCATAGAGCATTACGAGACTGTGGTCACTTTGTATATCAAATCTGAGGTTCTGTCCCACCTGTGACTCACTGTATTACACCACAGGTCACTTTCTAAACTGTCAGGGCTTCAGCTGGCACAATCCAGAAGGAGCCATACTACACCTGTAAAGCATTATGGGATGGTAATCACTATGCAAAGTCACTATAAAAAGCCTAAGGTTCAATCACATCAGTGGCTCCAAAACCAAAAGAGCCAATCGGGGTTCAATTTAAAGACATAGGCAAGTGACAATACGACATCTATAAAATACTATTATGGGAAGGTGATCACAATATGAAGGCACGACATAAAACCAATGGGCCAACCCAAGCAGAATCCCACTAGGAGGCACTGAAAGTGGCAGAATTCCAGATGTAGAATCACAGAAGCAGTCACTGTTGAAAGGCACTATATAAAATCTCATAGCTCGCTCCCACCATCTACTCACTGTGTTACACTGATGTGGGCTCTTTAATCTGTCAGAGCTGCAGCTATAAAAATCTTGGAGCCAACGTGTTATACCTAGAAAGCACCTCTGGTCACTATGGAAAGGCGCTATATATACATTAAAATCTGAAGGTCCAACAGCACTATCTTACCTGGTGGATCTAAAAGAGAAAATTAATTTCCCAGGGACCCATTTGTGGAAAAATCATATTAACATACTGAGCTGGTAAAGCACCGTGGGATGGTAATCACTATGGAAAGGCGCTATACAGTCCAAAGTCACACTACTTGGTGACTCTAAGAGAGAAATGCAACGCCAGAGAGTGACTTTTATTACTATAGAAACTATAGTGGAGCTCTTAGTCAAGTACCTTGGATAGTGTTCACCATGGAAAGGCGCTATATACAGTTCACCAACTCATTGCTGGGCCCTGGGAGAGTCACATGAGCAATTTGGGATTCAGTTGTAAAACTACAGAAAGCACAAGAAGGCAACTGAAATGAGTGTTTATAATGGAAAGGCACCATATAAAATCTGAAGGTTCAGTCCCTGTGTGACCCCGGGTGCGTCACTTCACATGCTAGTCAAGTCAAATGACATGGCCTTTAGTGTCATTTATGAAAGAAATGTGTGAAGAACTTCAAAATGTGCATTGACTGAGGAAAGGCACTATAAACAGTAAAATCATCAGGGTTAGGTGCCATCACTAATTCACAGCCTGACTCTGAGCTGGTCAACCACCTACTTATAGAAATAGCCAGATAAAGTGCCTGGCAGGGACACCTGCTCTTGAAAGGCACTATATAAAGTCAGTCCCAAGGTCCAGCCCCTTCAGAGACCACTGGGACCCTCAAGGTTTGCACGGTAATATTCCAGAAGCAATCCCAGCATATCTGTAGAGCTCTCTGGGGTGATGTGTCCCCATTCCAAGGCGCTATATAAACTACCCCAGTGTTTAAAAATGGAAACACTGTACCACACCAACCATGGTCATAGTGGGGTGGCATTAGAGAAGTGTTTGAGGGGCTCACCCCACTGGGGTTCTGAGAGCTCACGGACTCGGGTTCAAGTGAGGCAGAGTTTGAGGTCAGGGTTGATTGGATTGGATCTGTTCAGTCCAAAAATACAAAAGTCACTCAAGTGAAGGGGTGCCATTCACATGCTGCCACGAGGGCACTGCCCAACAATCCACTGGGTGGGCAGCTCAGTCAGTTGGTTATCTCGGGTGTCTTATCAGAGCTGATCCTGTGTAAACAGGGCCTCGGACTGCAAACAGTGACGTGTCCTCTTGTCACCCTGGGATATGCTGCCCTTTGACCTCCAGGCAGAGCAGGGGGCAGCCAGAGCCATTCAGAGCTGACAGTTTTATCTGCTCTAAACACATTCTGGGCACTTGACACCCTCCACCTGAGACCCCCTCATTTTTATAGTGCAGAGCTCTTATCATCTGTGAGATTCCACAGGCGTCAAGGTCTGAGGGTGACAAGCTGATGCAAGAAGGGGATGAGGACGGAAAGGTGACAAAGGGACTTTGATCAGAAGGCCTGGCACATGGGAGATGGGGACAGCCAGCTATGTCAATTTAAGGATAACACATAGTGCCCACCAGTGCTGCAGTCAAGACTACCTTTGCCAAGTCCAACACCTAAATTAAAGGGGGCTGGAGACTGAGTCCAATTGAAAGTGAGATCCAGGGGTCCGCTTGAAGACGGGAATTCAGCTGGTATCCGCCCGGCCTGCCAGCTCTCTGATGGGCTCACTTGAGCAACTGGGGACCTGGGGGCACAGAAAGAACACCAAGACATGCCGGCAGATGTGAAGCTCTGAACCCCCCCACAACAAGGGAGACCTCACTGCAAATGACACAAACGGAGCAAAGCACGTTTAATGAACAGCTCAGCTCATCATTGTGGAGTATTTCACAGAGTGACGTGTGAGACTTGACTGACGACCGTGTTGCTCTTTTATTTGAGCCGTGAAGCAACACAGCAGGATCAGTTTAGACCACCAGACTTACCGTAAGTGGGGCTTTTCACTTGCTGTGACGTGACACCCACCTTAGGTGGGGCCACACTGGCGTAATAATCACATGAAGATGAGCTGAAAGTTCACAGTCTCAGTGTCAGAGTCCATTTAATACGCTGCACCAGCAACATTAACTGCAGCAGATACATTTATAGGCTTGTGTTACACTAGCTGGGCAGCTGAAAGGCCTCAGTCTTAACATCGGCAGTGCACCACCTACTGGAATGTATTACATAATGCGCCCACCTTAATAAAAGGATAAGAGTCTGTCTGTCTGTCTGCCTGTCTGTCCAGTGGCTATGTCATTCCACCAGATGGTGCATCACAAACATTAACACTTCTGTTACGAATCCCCTACTAAATACCAAATTAGTCACAGAGTCATATACATTGCATTTTTCATTCCAACAGGCGGCACATATTAATGCTGCTTTAACATATCCCATAACAAATGGCATATAAAGGACATAAGTATTGCATCTGTCATTCCAAACGATGGCATGTCACAAACATTAAAACTGCTTTTATGAAACCCATATCAAATAGCATTTAACAGAGACTTATCCATTGCATTCATCATTCCGATAGATAGATAGATAGATAGATAGATAGATAGATAGATAGATAGATGAAAGGCACTATAGATAGATAGATAGATAGATAGATAGATAGATAGATAGATAGATAGATAGATAGATAGATAGATAGATAGATATGAAAGGCACTATATGATTGATAGACAGGCAGTCCTTTAACAGATGGTGAATCAGAAACATGTGAAGTAATACAATACATTGTATTTGCCATTCCAACAGATGGTGCATCACAAACACATATAGTAATCCATTTCATTACTATGAATGTTTGTGATGTGCCATCTGTTAGAATGCCAAGTGCAATGCCTTTTATTACTGCAAATGTATGTGATGCGCCATCTGTTGAAATGACGGAGACACAAGCACTGAACGTTCACACAGATCCACAGACACTCCTCCTTTCATTAAGGTGAATAGTAAAGGCGCTGTATCACCGGTCTAGCACGTCATTAATGTCACATGTACAGAGCACAGTAAAATTCTTTCTTGCATGTGGTAATTGACAGGCAGCGTATCACTACTCTCCAGTGTCATGATTAGTGATAGGCAGATATGAAAGGCGCTATATAATAGATATAGAGATATTTATTCCTTTCAGTGTTGTTCCTGAAGGTTCCTCAGGATTGTTTTGGTGCTCGGTTTTCTCCTTTTGTGACTGCGTAGGTCAAACCCTTCAAATATTTTGTGGGGCCCATTTGTAAATACTGGCCCTAGATTTGGGGGGTCAGGCCTCACTTTGGTGTTTAGGTGGCAGGGGCTGCTGCTTGTTTCCAGTGCCCAGGTAACATCTTCTTAAACTGGCACAGAGTCGAGCTGTGAAGCTCCTCACATTTTTTTTTTCTTTTCCTTTTTTTATTTTTTGCCTCGGAGTAAAAGCATCTGTGCTGAAGCAGCGAGTTTGAGGCGCTAAAGCCGCAGCGAGACGTGAAGCTGTGACAGCAGCAGCAGCCAGTCATCTGCACCTCATTAGGGTTACGCAAAACCAGTAAGACGAACTGGCTGGGGCAGATGCCACACTGATACTCTACACGTGCTTCTCACGCTCGCTCTGATTTGTGATGAATGCTCCTCATTTTTGAGGTGTAAACTGCGACATGAAAGCCAAGAGCGCCAGTGTGGTGGTGTTAGTCCGTTGCGAGAGGAGCACTAAGAAGCTGAAAGTTCAGGAATCAGTGACAATATGGGACTGTGGCCGAGGGGGAACCAGTCATAGAGCTGAGAGCCCACCTGACAGGGGCCGTCATCTGTTCCTGTTCTCTTACTCTTACCAATCGTTAATAATCACTGATGAGGTGTCAGGCGGTCCGATAACAAGTCATAGGTGGATTATCTTCTGGTGGCTGCACTCTTCATAGTCTTGGGTATTCTTCTGAAATTATCCCACATCATCTTCCTCGTCTCCCTGTTGATCTCACACCTGTTGTGATGTCAGTCAGTCAATCCCGGTATATCCTAACTACAGGGTCATGGGGGTCTGCTGGAGCCAATCCCTGCCAGCACAGGGCGCCAGCCACACACACACACACCAAGCACACACTAGGGACAATTTCGGACCGCCAATGCACCTGACCTGCATGTCTTTGAACTGTGGGAGGAAACCTACACAGACACGCGGAGAACATGCAAACTCCACACAGGGATGACCTGGGAAGCGAACCCGGGTCTCCTTACTGCCAGCAGCGCTACTCACTGTGCCACCGTGCCACCCTTTGTTGTGATGTGGTAATACAAAATGGTGATAACTGGTGACAAAAAAAAGGTCTGACCTAAAATCCATCAGCAGGCCTCAAGGCCTACACAGGCCCAAAAAAACAAAGCAAAGCTCAAATTCCACAATCCAAATGGCCGAGTGTTGTGGCTTTGCTGTGGTGCTGCTGTCCCCACCTCTTGACCTTTGACCTTAATTGCTCATTCATTAAATGCTGTAAATTGTTTTATTACTTCGGTTAACAATCCCGCTTTTAGTCAAACAGGTGCAGGTGACAAAGGGCAACACAAAGGCAAAGGCGAGTTACGATGGTGAAGGAAGCACAGCAAGGAGTGAATGAGGCAGGCAACAGCAGAGGTTCACACAAAAGAGAGGACGGTGGACAAAACAGTCGGAAATCTCTGGGAAAGGAAAAATCAACTGGGAAGATTTATAAGAAAAGGAAGGAAGAGAGAAAGATCTATTACCATCTGCAGACCACTCGCCGGGCTCATCACAGGTGTGCCATACCGTTTCAGGCCGACAGGGGGCGCTGGCACTAACAGCTCACTCTCTTATTCCCACCACGGCACAGAGAAGACACCCAACTGACATGCTGTCAAATAAGTCAACTGGCCGCCGTGGCGCAACGTCTGAGGCTTTACCTCAGGCACTGATGTCCGAAGTTCAATCCCCACAGGGGGAATCAAAGGTGCGCCCACCTGTTGAGCCCCAATAAGGGCAACACACGTGTCATGTACTCTTCACATTTTTTGGCTCATACTATATAACCTATATATATATTGTGAAATGATACGCCTTGACACAACAGATACGTTTGGGGCAGACACCCCGTAAAATTGAGCAACAGGTCTTTACAGACAAGAGTCCGAAACTGAACTGAGGTAACAGAAGGAATGTGGCGGTTTTAAAGCTGGACAGGGGAGATGACGTCATCTGGAGAGGAACCAGAAGTGTTGTCATCGAGCCCGGAACTGGAAGTGACATCATCGGATCCAGGCGGAGTTTCCTGTGGTTGGTCAGCAGGGCAAAAAGAGCAAGGATCAGCACACTCTGACCAGGCTGGCATGGAATGACCTTCTTTTGAGCCCTTTAGCTGCCTCCCATGCACACATGTGTGACACTATATATATACATATATACTGTATATTGTCACAAAAAGACTCCAGACAGGTTTGGGGCATCCACCCGTATATTATGATCCTGGCAGCATAAGGTTGAAAAATGATGGAGTAGTTTACAAGACTGAGTCCAAAACAGAACTGAATACATGCAGGTAAGATGGCGGTTTTATGGGCTGGTGGAGGAAATGATATCATCTGTGCCAGAAGTGACATCTTCGGGGTGGGAAGTGACATCATCCGAGGCACTGGGACCCCGGAAGTGATGTAATCAGAGGTGCCGGGACCTGAAATTTCCTGGGAGTGGTCTGCAAGGAACTGAGAGAGACAGTAAGCACACTTCGCCACCCCGTGGTCTGATGTAGTATTACAATCACTCAAGCCCTTTAACTGCCTCCTGATCACAAGTGTGTGACTATATATATATATACATTTATATATGCTGTGGTGGGCTGGCACCCTGCCCGGGGCTTCTTCCTGCCTTGCGCCCCGTATTGGCTGGGATTGGCTCCAGCAGACCTCCGTGACCCTGTGTTAGGATTCAGCGGGTTGGAGAATGACTGACTGACTGACACATATATATATATATATATATATATATATATATATATATATATATATATATATATATATAAACGTGTGGTGTGAAAACTATTTGCCCCTTCCTGATTTCTATTTGCCCCTTCCTGATTTCTTATTCTTTTGCATGTTTGTCACACAAAATGTTTCTGATCATCAAACACATTTAACCATTAGTCAAATATAACACAAGTAAACACAAAATGCAGTTTTAAATGATGGTTTTATTATTTAGGGAGAAAAAAATCCAAACCTACATGGCCCTGTGTGAAAAAGTAATTGCCCCTGAACCTAATAACTGGTTGGGCCACCCTTAGCAGCAATAACTGCAATCAAGCGTTTGCGATAACTTGCAATGAGTCTTTTACAGCTCTGGAGGAATTTTGGCCCACTCATCTTTGCAGAATTGTTGTAATTCAGCTTTATTTGAGGGTTTTCTAGCATGAACCACCTTTTAAGGTCATGCCATAGCATCTCAATTGGATTCAGGTCAGGACTTTGACTAGGCCACTCCAAAGTCTTCATTTTGTTTTTCTTCAGCCATTCAGAGGTGGATTTGCTGGTGTGTTTTGGGTCATTGTCCTGTTGCAGCACCCAAGATCGCTTCAGCTTGAGTTGACGAACAGATGGCCGGACATTCTCCTTCAGGATTTTTGGTAGACAGTAGAATTCATGGTTCCATCTATCACAGCAAGCCTTCCAGGTCCTGAAGCAGCAAAACAACCCCAGACCATCACACTACCACCACCATATTTTACTGTTGGTATGATGTTCTTTTCTGAAATGCTGTGTTCCTTTTACGCCAGATGTAACGGGACATTTGCCTTCTAAAAAGTTCAACTTTTGTCTCATCAGTCCACAAGGTATTTTCCCAAAAGTCTTGGCAATCATTGAGATGTTTCTTAGCAAAATTGAGACGAGCCCTAATGTTCTTTTGCTTAACAGTGGTTTGCGTCTTGGAAATCTGCCATGCAGGCCGTTTTGCCCAGTCACTTTCTTATGGTGGAGTCGTGAACACTGACCTTAATTGAGGCAAGTGAGGCCTGCAGTTCTTTAGACGTTGTCCTGGGGTCTTTTGTGACCTCTCGGATGAGTCGTCTCTGCGCTCTTGGGGTAATTTTGGTCGGCCGGCCACTCCTGGGAAGGTTCACCACTGTTCCATGTTTTTGCCATTTGTGGATAATGGCTCTCACTGTGGTTCGCTGGAGTCCCAAAGCTTTAGAAATGGCTTTATAACCTTTACCAGACTGATAGATCTCAATTACTTCTGTTCTCATTTGTTCCTGAATTTCTTTGGATCTTGGCATGATGTCTAGCTTTTGAGGTGCTTTTGGTCTACTTCTCTGTGTCAGGCAGCTCCTATTGAAGTGATTTCTTGATTGAAACAGGTGTGGCAGTAATCAGGAAATTGAACTCAGGTGTGATACACCACAGTTAGGTGATTTTTGAACAAGGGGGCAATTACTTTTTCACACAGGATTTTTTTTCTCCCTAAATAATTAAAACCATCATTTTAAAACTGCATTTTGTGTTTACTTTTGTTATATTTGACTAATGGTTAAATGTGTTTGATGATCAGAAACATTTTGTGTGACAAACATGCAAAAGAATAAGAAATCAGGAAGGGGGCAAATAGTTTTTCACACCACTGTATATATATATATATATATATACATATATATATATATATATCTATATATATATTGTGACAGTTTAAGGGTTTTCTCGCACCCTTGTAACCTCAGACCACTCGTCAGACACCAGATAAAAAGTCCAATTATTATTTATTATAATAATAATTTGCACAAAGCACGCTCCTCTCCACAATTCTCAAATAAACAATACAATAATCCAATAACCAATCCTCCACTCCCAGACGCTTAGCCACCCTGCCTCCCAACTCAGCTTGTCCGTCTGGGATTTCCCACAGTCCTTTATACTCCTTGACCCGGAAGTGTTTCATCCTCTCTGTCCATGTGACCTGAAACACTTCCGGGTCAGATAAAAATCCTTTTTTCTTCACCCAGGAAGCACATCGTTCTCTTTGTCCATGTGACTATGACGTACTTCCTGGGCGTAAGGCAAATAGTCTCTGGGCCTCCCTGCAGCGACTCCTGGCGGCCCCCATGGTATCCAGCAGGGCTGTGAATAAAGACTCCAATGTCCATAATGCTCTGCTAGTCTTCGGGGCACCTCCATACTGCAGGGAGGGCTCCACCTGGCGGCATGGGGGTATTGGCCGGGATGAACAGCTGACCATACATCACAATATATATATATATATCCGCACATCTGCAATTGGGAGACAACTTAATGGCTCATATAAATGTAATTACACTCCTAACCAGGGGTTGGCGCTGTGGCCTACTGCATTTTCTCTTCCTCCCTCTGCAGGAGCAGTCATTGACAGTTACATCCCAACTGATGTCACTTCCAGTTCCCAACCAGCTGGACCTGACTCTTCCCGTCCACTCAAGTGAAGTCTGACTCCATCGCCATCTTGGAGCCAGATGAAGATCATCTCATGTCAAGTCGACGTTAATTTATTTTCTTGTGCTTTATTTTTTGGACTACCAATTATATGTGGTTCACCTTTGCACCCCAACAGTTTACCTGTGTTTGTTCTCATTCTTACTATATATATATATATGTATTTATATATTGTGATGGATGGCCAGGACCATTACCCGGCCGGGACACTGGCTGGGTGGGAGAGACCGTATTTAGGGCATTATCTCCCCTGAGGGCAGCTTCCCTGGGTTGCCACAGCACCACGGATTCCTGCAGGGCATGCAAGAACTTGTAGTTTGGAGCAGCCCTGTTGGGTTCTGTGGGTGCCGCTGGCGGTGCTGTAGGTGCAGTTGGGTTCTTGGAGGAACCTCTTCCACCGCACCCAGAAGTGCAGCCAGAAGAAGGTCGAGAAATGCCTGGAGCACTTCTGGGTGTGCTATGAATGGAGCCACCTCACCAGCAATCAGGGAGACAGAGTTGGGTGGTGGAGGACAAAGCCTGTGAGGAGGAGGAGTGGAGGTAAAGAACGAGAGAGAAGAAGAAGAAGAAGAAGAAGAAGAAGAAGAAGAAGAAGAAGAAGAAGAAGAAGAAGAAAGGACTGTGTTGATTTGTATTTGGTGCTTTGTAGCGTGTTGTGAAGTGAGGAGCAAGAGAAAGATGCGTCCCCACAGAAGAATTAACATCTGCTGTTTTGAACCTGTGTCTCAGCCTGTTTGGGGAGCAGTACACCCCCTGGTGGACCACAATGTATATAATACATATATCATCTATAACAATATATACAAGATAAAATTAAAAAGAACAAAGCAAATAAATAAGAAGAAATCAGATATGAGGGGAGGGTGAGACCTTGGCTATTTCTTAACAATCTCCTGACTATAATCGTTGGCTCCCATTTTCCAGAAGTTCTTTTTAGTTGTAACTTCTTGTTTTTGATTGTTTTGGTATTTTGAGTTTTGTTTTTTTTGTTTTTGCCTGACATACGTTTTGCTTTTCTCATTCGGCTGCCGATTTTGTTCGGATTGCCTCTTGAGGCCATACTTTGCACGCCCCTCACCTTTTCGGGAGTCCCTTTTTGGCATTATAGGTAACTTTGTTGGGCTCCTTGGGCCAGGGGTTTCACAGTGGCCCTCTCCCTTTGTGGCGTTTTTGAGGGTTGCACAGTTTTAGAGCCCAGGCCTATGCTGAGTATTTTAGGCCTGCTTTGGAGTTTCTGGTCCTTTTACGCCTCTGAAATTGGTAACAGTGTGGACCTCGGCCCTAATCTTAGTTTAATTAAGCATTGATGTCTACGCTGAGTCGTTCTGCTATAATTTGTTTGTTGTCATTTTTGTTGTTTCTTTGTTTTTTATTTTACAGGATGCCGTTGTACTAATGTGCTTGTTAGTTTAATCACTTCTCCCCGTGTCAGACAGTCCGCCGAGACTGTAATGTCAATTCCCACACAACAGGAGGTGCAATTGCTGACTCCTTGTCCTTTTCAACCCATAGACTTGAGCAGATGAAACCAGAAGAACTTCAATCCTAACCCTAAACCCCCGTCTCCTCTACCGCCGCTGCCATATAACAACGGATCAACCTGGAAGGCAGCAATAAATGGATAGAATCAAAAACAAGTGGAAACTGGCATGGTGGACTTTGGGGGGCTGCTGTCTTTGAGTCAGCGACTTCAGAGATGTCGACTCGCAGCTGAACGACGACTTCCAGGTGATGTGATTCTTACAGGGAAGAGGCGAGGGCTCCGGTGACATCAGAGGATGTGACATTTCAGCTCTTCCGACTGTCCGGTAGCCATCCTGAGGGCTAAAGGGAAGAAGGCGCTGCTGAGAGTGCCCCCTCTCTGTCTGGAGGTGAATCACTCCCTAGTCGTGCGGGTCCAACAGCACCTTGAAATGTTTGCATACAGCTGGACACACAGCTGTGAACACATCCGCCTGTCCTAAACATGGCATTTAACAGAAAGGGATAATATTAATAATAATATTTATATAGCGCCTTTCACATGCTCAAGGATACTCTTTGTGTGTAGGCCATGGACATGGGAATGTGTGCCATGAATTAAATGTGGTCATAGTTGTGCACATACAAGATATCTACTGGATAAAAATGAGAAAAATAAGCTGGATATTCTCTGTGGACACAGGCGCGTACGGAGAACAAATTCAAAACAGGACTTGTGTGCCATTCTGCTAGCTCATCTTTTAGCCACTTTTCATGTTGTGCCGAGAATCTGTCCAAAGCGGAGCCAAAATCCTAGGATAACGTCTGAGTCGGCCATCCCTCCCTGCAGCCAGTTGCGAGAATATTAAGAGAGCATTTGGTGCGGTTGGGGTTTTCATCTTCTGTCATTAAAATGAAATCTTTCATGTTTGCATGTTTATACCTGCTATCAGTCATAAATCACTGATTAACAGGCAGACGGGCTGCAATTACACAGGCGCGTCTCTCACACAAACCCACGGCCGGCCACGGTGAAAAGCGGCTTTGGGAAAAACGAGGGCTGAGGAAAGAAACTTGGAAGGGGAGACGGGAAAATGTCATCCCGTCTGTTTTTATGGGCAGCGCGCGACGGGATGAGCCGACGCCGTGAATGTGGCTTCTGCTGCACAAGCGACGCTGATCAGCATTTGATTTATTTGTGTTCATAAAAGTAAATTACGGGTGTTCTTGGTTATGGGTGGATTTGATGATCTTCCTCTAAGGAAGACGAGGACTTGTCTGTGGTAATTTGATCAGACTGAAGCTAACTCGTTACAGGCCTGCAACTTAATCTATCAAACTGACTTGAGGAAAATGAAACAAATTTTACAAAGCCAGAGGAGATCATTCGATCTGTCAGGTGTGTCTGCTTTACTAATAGCTCAGTGGTCCAAAAATTTCATGCAGTCCAGCGTACAAAATCCCCAGAGGTAATCGGGGAGACCTGATAGGGAAACACATAAATCTTATTCTGGTACTACGCATTAAACAAAAAACCTGGATATACATATCATACGTAGACAAATCGCATTCTGTTTGTGACTCGCCATCTGTTAGAATGACAAATGCATCCCATTTTATTAATACAAGTGTTCTTGACTCGCCATCTGTTGGAATGACACATGCAGTGCATTTTATTATTACTAATGTTTGTGATGTGCCATTTGTTAGAATGACAAATGCAATCCATTTTATTTCAGCAAATATTTGTGACTCGCCATCTGTTGGAATGACAAATGCAATGCATTTTATTAATACAAGTGTTCTTGAATCGCCATCTGTTGGAATGACACATGCAATCCATTTTATTACTGCAAATGTTTGTCATGTACTATTTGTTGAACTGACAAATCTAATGCATAAGTCCCTGTTATATGCCATTTGGTATGGGATTCATAATAGCGTGTTAATGTTTGTGATGCGCCATCTGTTGGAAGGAAAAATTAAGTTCATACAGTATGTCTCTGCTATTTGTCATTTGTTATATGATTTGTAAAAGAAGTGTTAATGTTTGTGATGCACCATCCATTGGAATGACAGACTCGATGCATTTTATTACTACACATGTTTTTGATGTGCCATCTGTTAAAATGAGAAATGCAGTACATTGGTCCCTGTTATATACCATTTAATATGGGATTTGTAAAAGCAGCGTTAATGTCTGTGATGTGCCAGCCATCTCTGAGAATGATAAATGATAAACATTTTATTGGTGCAAATGTTTGTAATGTGCCATCTGTTGGAATGAAAATTGCAGTGCCTATGTCTCTGCTATATGCCATTTCGTGTGGGATCTGCAAAAGCAGAGTTAATGTTTGTGATGTGCCATCTCTTGAAAAGACCAATGCAATGCATTTTATCACTTCAAACTTTGTCATGCGCCAACTGTTGGAATGACAGAGACATTGCAACTGGATTGACACACAGATGCAGAGACACTTGTTCTTTTAATAAGCATCCTGCAGAAGTGCCAGTTGACATCAGAGACACGTGAGTGGACAGCAAGCACAAGCCTTTGACAATGTCAGTAGTGTCACCTCCGAAGGGACGCTCTTGGTAACTCTGTCTGCTCTTTTGCTTCCAGGACAAACCACAATTCCTGATCCCTTCCTCCTCATACGGAATACAAAGAAGGACAAAGCTGGAAGTCGACGTTTAGCTGTGGAGCCCAAACCCTGGAGGACACTTCAACTCTTCAATAGCAATAATGTACGTAGTTTGTCACCACCATGGCCTACATGCTCACTAACTGTTATTTGATTCGTTTTTTTCCCTCCGTTATACAGGGCATTCCCACATGGTACCCCAAACCTCCTTTCAGTGTTCCTTGTTTTTCTAGAGCAGCGTTCCTGGTGGGCCCCTGTGGCTGCAGGTTGTTATTTCCTCCCCGGCTCATGATTAAATCTCTTCTTTGCTCATTTTTCATTTTTGCTCATTGTGTGCCATCCTTTCTGATAATATTGCTCTCTCCATTTATTATTTGTCCGACTTTCACAGGAAGACATTAAAACCCGCGAGGCCCTCCGGTGCTAAGATACCAGCAGCAGGGTCATCAGCCGGGATCCACCTGTCACAGCAGTTTCACCCCCTCAGTCCGGGCACATCTCTGGGTGGTATGCCGGTGGTCTCCCCCACTCCCTGCCGCTGGATTTAGATCTGCAGGCTGAGCCAGTCAATCCATGAGGTGACCTAAGCAACCCTGTAGGGTCCCGTCATCTGAGGGGCGTGGGGACGTCTATTGTATTTCTGAAGGCGCATGTGCTCCGGAAACCAAAGGGAACCCCCCACCCCAACCCTGTCGATGAACACTGATGACACTGGGGGGCACTGTCACCTGCTGGGTGCCATATATGAAAGTAAAAGAGCGCATGCTACGTGCACCAAGGGACGCGGGATCCTTAAAGGTCTCGGTATACGTGCAGACGGGTGACATTTGTGTAACTGAAGGGGTGCTCCCCCTAGGCCATCGAAGTCTAAAATGCCGACTACGCGCTCTGGACAACAAGGGGCGACCCACTTCAATCACTAACTCCCCCCCACTGAACAGGGCTTACCATGACATCCCGTTCCCTGATGTTCCATGCACTTTGTGGGTGGATTCTCAAGACGTGGGACCACCCATTCCATCTCCTTTAAGGACCCAGCGCTTAACCAGTAAAGGGAAGTGCAATTCCTCGGTGGCTCACTGAATGCGATTTGGAGGACCTGAGAGTCTCTTACGTTAGCGTTGTTATTTTCATGACATTTTCTGTTTCTGTAATGACAATGTAGGACTTTGTGCTGTGACTTGTTTGCGTTCACACAGTCTTGTTGTCAACTCCTTTTGCCTTATCTTTGCTCTTTTAGTTATATTTTCTTATTTTTATTAATACATTTCCTTTATAAAGAATATTTTGTCACTCATCTCTCTACCAGCCAGGGGTTTATGGTAATCCTCTTTGATTTTATTTTGGGACTTTATACACATATCCGGAAACTTCTAAAAGCCAAAGTCCATTTGGCGCGGTGTAGGCTGAAGGCAGCCAATCAGAGCAGGCAGTCAGGCTGCCCCGGATGCAATGAGAAGTGAAGATAAACGACACGTCTCATTGGCTGACTGAGTAGATTACAATGTGCCAGCTGTCGAGGCAGTTCAGGCTCCTTCCTCAGGTGAAGTGGACTAGAAACTGGAGTGACGTCTGCTTACATACACACCATGAAGGAAACACACGATGTGAGACGTCTTCCATCCATCCATTACCCAAGGCGCTATATCTTAACTGCAGGGAGCCAATCCCAGCCGACACAGGGTGCAAGGCAGGAAACAAACTGCCACCACAGGGCACACACACACCAAGCACACACTAGGGACAATCTCGGATCGCCAAAGCACCTAACCTGCATGTCTTTGGACTGTGGGAGGAAACCCACGCAGACACGGGGAGAACATGCAGACTCCACGCAGGGAGGACACGGGAAGTGAACCTTTAAGGGTCTCCTAACTGCGAGGCATCAGCGCTACCCACTGCGCCACCGTGCTGCCCTGTGAGACATCTTTAGGGTCAAATATTGACAGACCTCTCCATCCTAAGATTCACTTAGTTAGGGAGGACAACAACCACAATGTAGGATCAAGAACGCCTGATAAGATGGCTGCCCAACAAAGACGTCTGATGTTTTTGACAAGTCTTCCTTTCAGTGTGGATCTGTAATCAAATCTCCCGGCTCAGTCGGAGTGATGCACGCAGTCCTCATCTCTGGTTATGAAACTCCATGTTGGCTTCAAGTTTAGCTTCCTATCCTTTCTCTCCTGTTGTGTTACCCATAAACTCTGAGGCTTTAACATCATTCTTGCAGTGGCCATTGCTGCAGGAGTGACCTGCTACAGGAACTTCTCTGATGCCACCCTTAATGTGGGACCTGTGCACATTCATTCTTTGGCGCAGTGTTGGGACATGTCCTGCACAGAATTAGGTAGACCTCATTAGACGATGTGCAGGAAGACAGACCCTCTTGTTGGTGGTGAGGTTTAACTTCTCGATCTGTAGTGTAAAGGAGAGTTCAGGATTCACAGTGTGACGGGCGGCCTCAGACATTACCCGGTCGGGATGCCAATGGAATGGAAGGACCAGGGGAGAGGGAGCATCGCTGAGGCAAAACCTCCCTTGGGGCACTAGAGGGCAGCCCTCCTGGGCAGCTGTGGCACCACGGATTATTCCTGCAGGGCATGCTGGCAGCTGTTGTGTTCCGTGGGGGCCACCAGGAGGAGCTGCAAAGCCCTACAATGCATTTCCATCACACCTGATGAGCCAGCTGGAGCATCCCGAGGTGCTGAATAAAAGGAGCCGCCTCACTCCATTTGGGGAGCCAGAGTCGGGAGGAGGGGGACGAAGTTTACAGAGATGAGGAGTGAAGGCGGAGAAAGAAGAAGGAAAGGAAAAGGTTGGTGCCATAGACTGGCGCTTTGGACTGCATTGTGCTGTGGGGAGCGAGAGGAAAGCGCACCATGACTGTAAATCAAACGTGTGCCGTGTGGCGAAGTCGGGTCTCTGCCAGTCTGCGGCGGGTTAGGGTGGCTGTACGTGCCCCGGTGGGCAGGGTGATTCACCGTTTCCTGTTGGTTCACTCAGGGAGCTTCGAACAATCAGTTGGCGCAGGTTGGCCGGTTGTTTCTATGCCTGGAGGGGAAGTTCTCAGCTAGTCGTCCACTTTTAGTTTTGGGTTGGAGCTCCTTAATAATTTAGCAAAGTACCTCCAGATGTGGGTTACAGGTGGCAACAAGGGGGTTGATGGCTCTTGTTGTCCTTGTTTTTATAGGCCAGACGGTTGTCTCTGGGTATGGCAGCAGCTCTTTAGATATGAGGGTCCTGTGTTTTGGGAGGTTGTCCTTGTGTGAGCCCCCTGCAGTCGTTTATCCCACTCTGTCAGGTCGGAGCAAATGCGATTGCTTGGCTGAAAATGACGGATGGGAGTTCCCACTTCTGAGGTATGTTGATCTGTGGTGTGGTCCGTCCGGTGAATGGTGGGGTCGAGGCCAGCGACTTCTGTGTTCCAGTAACGTCTGCGTTTGCCTGGGAGTGAGCCGTCTCGGGGTGAGGCCTCACACCCTCTTGTTATTCTTGTGCGTCTGAGACCCTGAACCCAGAAACACGCCACTTCTTGACAAACCTTAACATGGACCTTCTTCTGAACTCATATCCGAGTCTTTTTTTTTTCCGTCCCTACCCCGTGGCACACACCGATTGATTGATAACTCTTGTCAAACACATCGGCTTATCTAAACGACTTACGGGGAAAGACGCAGCCGTTAGCACAGTCTCGGTTTGCCCAAAAATGGAGGAGGACCCTCTGAAGAGGCACTGATGTCACTTCCTGTCTTTAGTCCGTCAGCCCCGCCTCTTCTGCGTCCTGCAGTACAAATCCCAGCAGCACATTAAGAGCGACGTCACAGTGGACCAGACCTCTAGTCAGATACGATCTCCTCCCTGAGGGAACAACTGTGAAGAGCTTAACATGTCGCCAGGGCCAAGTGGTCTGCATTGCTGGGTCCTAATCAGCCATACTGCCCCGAGACCGCCGTTGTTGATCTGTTACAGCGGGCAGGAGCTACCAACATGTCGTCTGTTCTCTCCTCTGCCTTCAACATGGCTAACCAGCAGATCTACCCTGCCACTCTCTCTTTGACCTTGGCATCACTGGGACTGCCATCTTGATCAGGAGAGGAGATGTCAAGGGTGCACCAGGCAGACATGGGGGTGTCCCAAGGGTTGGTGCTGGGTCTTCTCCTCTGCTCACCGGGACCCACCATCCACTCTCGTGGTTTCTCTTATCAGTGCTATGCTGATGATGTGGGGGTCCATCTGTGGTTATCAGCTCAACGATATGTTAACCTTTATGAAAGACCACCATCTCTGGCTCAACCTGGCAATGATGGACCTTCTTGTTACTGCAGGGTGTCCATCTTGTCAGCACCCAATCTCTATTCAGCTGGGCTCACTATTGCTTATACTCCCACCAGGTGGGGTGAAGATCAATGAGCAGATGTCCATCGCTGACCATGTTGCTGTGGTCTTTGGGTCTTGCAGCTTCACTCGGTACAACATCCACAAGGTTAGACCACATCTGACCGAGTACGCTGCACAACGCCTGGCCCGTGCTTTGGTCTCGTCACATCTGGACTCTCGAAACTCTCTGCCGGCAGGAAGGTGTCACCAAGATGGTTCACAATGCAGTGGCACGTCTGGTGTTCAACCAGCCGAGATGGGCACATGCCAATTTTTGTCATCACATCACTCCATTGGCTCCCTTGGGCAGGACATATTAAGTTCAAATCCTTGATGCTCGCCTACAGAGTAGTCAGTGACAGACGGTCATGGGGTCCTCTGCTCCTTCTCGACCACTCGGGTCAGCTGATGAACGGCGCCTGGCGATGCCACTTCTGTGTGGGGTCACCTGGTAGAATGAGCTGCCCACCAGCATGCAAACTTCTGATTCCCTTGATGTGTTCAAGAAGCGCTTGAAGACCCCCTTGATTGGTGATTTTCTGTCTAACTGATGATGGCTGTTGGGTTTTGTAACGCGCTGCCATTCTGTTCTGAGCTCCTGTGATGTAGCGAGCTTGTGGCTCTGAACGACTGGCCAGTTTTGAATAAATAATCCGTCTGGCCGTGTCAGGCGCAGTCGTCCAACCGCAGGGAGTTGATGAGGTAATGGGGTCGAGACTCACCTGCACGTGAAGGGGCTATCGTTCTCCATGGCTTCATTGGCTTCCTGCGGCGCGTGGCTGATGAGCTGAGCCCACAGAGCGAGAGTGGAAAAGGAAAGAGAGAGAAAGGCTTGGAGGACGAGAGTACAGAGAGAACGAGCCAGCCGGCTAGAGAAAGAGAGAAGGCAGCGCGGTCAGGGGTCCCGTGATGGAGCGGCCACTGATTGTGCTGAAGAGTGGGTGCCATCAAGGTGACGTCCTCTCCAGGGATCCGAGGGACGATGAGAGGACAACTGACCCCGAGCGGGCCTGGCAGACGGGGGGTCCGGATTGAGGGCAGCGCCAGTTGAGCGGGCCGTGGGTGAGCTGGGGAGACCTGGAAGGAGCGGCGCGTGGCTCGTCTGGCCCAGTGACTGTTGCTGGTTTTTATTCTCATTTTAAACATTTGGATTTTTCACTCTTTTTATGGATTATTTATGAACTTTGAGATCTGCACTTTTGGACACAAGTTGTTTCAATTTTTTATTGTTAATAAAAGCACATTTGCACTTTGCACCATCCTGTTGCTTAACATCGACGGTGTCGGGTTCGAGAGGCTCCCAGAACGTGGAGTGGACCCGCACTGTCCCCTTGTCCTGTGCCACTTGTTCCTAAATGGCCCCCAGACTGATGTTTCTTTTATCAGATAAATGGAGATGTAAATGTTTCTGCCACCTCCTTAATTTTATTTTGATTTCCACCTGTGGTGCCCCAAGCCTTCATGTGTTTCTCACTCACAGCATGTTCTTATTTTTGATTTGGAAAGTTAAAGGGGGTCCTGAAGGTCTCATTCTTGCTTTGTATTTTGCACTATCTCTGTAAATCAGTCCAAGAGGATAGTTTAGGGTTAGGGGCCGACAATACGCTGGAAACACAAAACAGAGCAGGGAGTGTAGAAAAACGACCCAATACAAGAAAAACGTAAACGGGCGACGCAAACATGCGACCTTAACGCGCTCGAGACGTCCCACATGAATGCACCGCTTTAACTAGAAGACATCATGGCCTTTAAAAAGCCATTACAGCCTCCTTCATTTATTAAGTTAGCCAGGACCACCTCCTCTAGTGAAAGTGGAGCTGGAAGCCCCCAACATCCCAACATCTGGTTAGTGCAATTTAATCTTAACGTACAGGAGCATCAGAAAAATTACACCCACACGCTTTCTACTCGGGCCAAGAATAACTGTGATGGCGGTGTGTGTGTGGGGGGGGTAATTGCTGGCAATCAAAAGAGACTTTTTGAAGAACGGAGGGGCTGCCTGGAGGGCGCAACGTACCCATTTGTGGCTTCTGCTGACCGTAAAAATTTGCCTTATGTAAGGAGAGCAAAAAGATTTAACCGAGACAAAGAATATGGGTAATTTTCCGTGGCCAATGTAATTTTCAATGCCGCAAAAAATAAACGGATAATTCCACCCAAATGTTCAAAGTACTGTAGGAGTGTCAGAGGAAGATGACGGATGGGAAACGAGGGCCACAAACAGGGGAGCGGACCCCAGAAACCCACACAAAAGCCAGTGCAGCACTTCAACCAGGGCCCACGTCCCCGAGGAAGCCTCACCCCGGGCAGCCTGCTGTTACAGTTCTTGTCCCGGCTCAGGTTTAATTATTTATTTTATTTTTGTTTGCTTGATGGTTTTCTTATTTTTCTAACATTATTTGCCTTTTGATGTTAATTATGTTTTAGGGATTTGTTTGGAGGTGGCACGGTGGTGGCTCAGTGGGTAATGCTGCTGCCTCGCAGTTAGGAGACCCGGATTCGCTTGTTCTCCCCGTGTCTGCATGGGTTTCCTCCCACAGTCCAAAGACATGCAGGTTGGGTGAACTGGCGATCGTAAATTGTCCCTAGCGGGTGCTCAGTGTGTGTGGGTGTGTGTGCCCTGCGGTCGGCTGGCGCCCTGACCCTGTGTTAGGATATAGCGGGTTGGATGATGGATGGTTGGATGGATCTGTTTGGTCTTTTTTTAGAAATGTACAGATTTATGACATTTGTTGTTGTCTCAGCTGGGGGTCCTCCCGGTTTGATTCTTTGATTTGTGTTGATTGTGTTACTGTCACTCTTGTTGTTTATGCTGATTACTCTGTGATTTGTGGGTGGTCCCCCAAGAGCAGGGACATCTTAACAGCATTATAGGCCCCCCGTCAAAGCACTGCACTGGGACCCCTCCCCACACAACCACTCAGCAAGTGACAACATACAAAGATTAGCAAATGCCCAGCGTGCCCATGAGTTAAGATGGCCCTGCCCAAGAGACAGGGCTACCTGTCAATCATTGCCTGGCCCCGCCCTCCTCCCCGTTAATCTTCAGGGTCTCCCACAGTTCCTGGTGGCTCATTTCACGTGCGCCTGGGAGTTTTGATGATGGTGCTTATTGTGAGTACGGATGTTTTTTGACAGACGCTTCCCATCCAATCAGATGGCGATTGGGAGGATCTGCTAGGAATAATGGGATCAGCTGCCCAAATCCAGGGGTGCAAAGCTTGCAGAGAGTCGCTCAAGAAGACACAACGGCTGGAGTTTCTGACAAAGGGATGCGTAGGACAATAAATTGTGATCGCTTCCCAATGGCACCAAATTCCATTCCAGGAGTAGACGACAATAAGCGCGAGGGTCCAGCCCGTTTATCACAAGTCCATCAGTTACACTAACAAGGGGCGTCTCTGGACATTGGATTGCTGCATAAGTGAGAATGGAATCCAAATCCCTGGAGAGACAAACCACTGCGCACTCCTGTTATTTTATCATAATTTTTATAACAGTGCTGGCATCTTTGCCCCCACCATGCCACACACCTTAACGTCACGTCCTTACTGGTAGAAGTGGATTCAGTTACAACAGTTGATGGTAAAATCAGTGGATTCATGAAAAAACACCGTAGATTAAAGCAGAAAGAGGGCGAGAGAGCAGATTACTGGGGTCTTGTTGTGTTTTGGGCAAATCCGAGCCCAGCGCTGAGCCGTTTGAATTTGCCCCTTTTCCTTTCTTTTCCGGTCTTTTCTTTTCTTTTCGTTTCTTTCTTCTTCCCCATCTCTGACTGTGCCAGACCTTGGGAAAGTGAGCTCCACATGTTGACCGTCTCGCAAAGTGCATTGGAGACGACACAAAGGCCGCGCTGCGATATTTATTAGAAGCAGCTTACGCCTGGGGGTCTTTGATTAAGTTCATGCTAAGGTGCTGCGAGGCTCTTGTAGGGTCAGCTTCCTGTCGTTCGGACCCTCTGGATGTTTTCTTCCCCGCTAATCCACTTTCTTCAGCGTCCCGCCGAGCTACATGGCCCCGAATTAGCAGCTTTTATTTTTACTAGGGCTTCCTGCCGCGGCACAATAATGGCCTCTGACAAACCGTCTCTGTGAAGCCATCCGAGTTTTCCTTCTCCAGGCGGATTACGAGAGGAGCGAAGCCCTAAAGGCTGCTCGGCGACCTACTGAGGATCCGTCTGCAACTGTGCCGAGGAGCTCTGGGAACTGTTTACTTTTGGGATGAACCCTGTCCATGAAAACATGTGTTTCGAGTTCCGAAGGGGGCAGCTCCGCCATGGATACGAGCTGGCAGCAGCTGGAGGTGGGAAATGCTCCTCGCTCCCGCTCGGTCGGGCCTTGTCTTGGTTTTGATCCACGCCAAATCTGCGCTCCCAGGGCATTCACAGGGAATTCACATCAAGTCGGAGAGGGGAGGTGAACGGCAGTTCAGGAGAGGGGGCACACGGCGCACACTTCAGTGGGACTGGGAGGGCAGAATGAAAAGAAAAAGCCAAAAAAAGGCAACCAAGCCAGAGGGCAAGGACGGAAAAATCACAACATCGATTTCCCTTAACACACTTTGTCGTCATTTGGAAACAACGTGCAAGTGGTCAGGATTCACGTGTGTCCACCTCTGGACACCACGACATTGTGGCTACCAGCCTCCGTTGTACTGCTGTGGGACAGACGGGGACATACGAGGGGGACATGTTAGAAAGTTAAGGCTCCCGCTGGGACAAACCGGACAACAAAGTGCTGTGGGAATTAGCCGAGCTCTTCAGGTTCAGGTTCAGGTTGAGTGTCGCGTCTGCTCAGTGTCTCCGTCAACATCACTCGAGTAACAGAATACCAAGAATGGACGTCTGGACCCTCACACTTCTATTAGCCTGCTGCACATCCTCGTCCAAACCCATGGGCTTCAATGTCGACTCGTCCCACCTTACAGCCTCCACTCTTCTTTCCATAGGATTTCCAGAATGCCCATCGCTGATGCTGGATGAGAAGACCAGGCTCGCCATCGCCATTCTAATTCAGTGGAGTGGAGGTCAGGGTCCTGTGCAGGCCACTCAAGGTCCTCCATGTCTTCATGGACCATGCTGGCACAGTAAAGGGCCTCACACAAACCTGGAAGCCAACATGTCTTTGTCTGCTAAAACAATAACAGGACCCTTCAGTGGAACCAAGGAGCCAATCCCTGCCATTGTCCATTCTTCAGCAAAGTCTAGAAGGGTGGCCTCCACCAAACCCAGATTCGTCCATCAGACTGCCAGACGATGAAGTTCAGCTCCCCTCTCCGTGTTTCTTCTGTTCAATGGCGCCCTGCTTTCCACCTCTCCAGCAGACGTTTGAAGTCACACATACTGTAGGAATCTCTCTCATGACGCGCGGTTCTCATGCCGAGTCAGTTTGGAAGTCTGTCATGAGTGACGCCACAGACGAGAGGCCATTTGTCTGGACTTCAGCACTTGGTCACCCTGATCTATGACGTTACGTGGTCTGCCACTTCACAATAAGGACATGTCCAGGTGACCAGAGCAGATGGAGCAGAGCAGACATTTTAGAAGCAGACTGGAGGCAAAGGAGGTCACTGACCTCTTCAGTACGACTCAATGGGGACTGCATGGCTGAGTGCTCATTGGATGGCACCTGAAAAAAGCACCCTTAGGTGGGGCCACACTGGCGTAATAATCACATGAAGATGAGCTGAAAGTTCACAGTCTCAGTGTCAGAGTCCATTTAATACGCTGCACCAGCAACATTAACTGCAGCAGATACATTTATAGGCTTGTGTTACACTAGCTGGGCAGCTGAAAGGCCTCAGTCTTAACATCGGCAGTGCACCACCTACTGGAATGTATTACATAATGCGCCCACCTTAATAAAAGGATAAGAGTCTGTCTGTCCGGCGCTATGTCATTCCAACAAATGGCACTTCACAAGCATTTGTAGGAATAAAATGCATTGCATTTTTGATTCAAACAGACGGCACATCACAAATACTAATGCTAATTTAACGCATTCCATACCAAATGGCATATAAAGGACAAACAAGTACTGCATCTGTCATTCCAAACGAAGGCATGTCACAAACATTAACACTGCTTTTAGGAATCCCATACCAAATAGCATTTAACAGAGACGTATGCATTGCATTCATCATTCTAATAGATAGATAGATAGATAGATAGATAGATAGATAGATAGATAGATAGATAGATAGATAGATAGATAGATAGATAGATAGATAGATAGATAGATGAAAGGCACTATATGATAGATAGATAGATAGATAGATAGATAGATAGATAGATAGATAGATAGATAGATAGATAGATAGATAGATAGATAGATAGATAGACAGAAGCAGAATCCTTTGGTAGCCCTTCAAGTCAGGGTCCCCTGCACCTCGTGCAGCTTTGGTTCCTCTCTATGTACTGAGGCCAAGGAGGGGTCCTTAACACTTCAGTTTCGGGTGTCCCACTATACGGGTGGTGTTGGTGGTCTCTAAAGCCATCCAGATGCTTTCTCTGCTGCGACTCTTTTCTCTCAGGTCTTCTGCTCCACATTCTTACTGGGCTCTGCTGTGGGTTTCCTCCTGGAATGCCCACCCCCTCCGCACCTAACATTGTCCAGCCATTTCTGCAGGACCCTCCACTCTACCCACTCTGACCCAAGCCCACTTCTAAACAGATCTCCTTGGCTGTGAAGGCAGGCAGGAGATAAGAGGGTACTCTGCAGTGCCCGCCAGCCCGTCTGGAGTTTACAAATTGCAGATAAGACATTTTGCAGCTTGAGGACTCCTCGAGTGACCAGGCAGACCCCACTCATTATTTCATTGGCTGCCCACCATTGTGTTGCGCCTGCACAGAAGGGCTGGTGAGCGAGCGATCAACATGGCCGGTCAGTGTCTGAAAGGTGCAGTGCTGCCACACATTTGTATGAATCTCTCACCTGAAAATGTTATTCCAGCACAGTAAAGCGTCTTTAAAAGGGCACTTTGTGTTTTATAAGCTTACATTTATTTATACCCTGTGACCGTAAACTGCTTAAGGGGGACACAAAGAGGACGGACTGACGGACGGAGAGGTAGATGGATGAATGTAATTTGACATTTAGTTCTGCATATGAGTATCTGGGCCCCTACTCTGTTATATGGTGGAACACAAAGAGTAGGAAAAAAACAAAAGATTTAAAATGA
Organism: Polypterus senegalus; assembly: GCF_016835505.1. Lineage (NCBI taxonomy): Eukaryota > Metazoa > Chordata > Cladistia > Polypteriformes > Polypteridae > Polypterus > Polypterus senegalus. The sequence continues at coordinate 190,965,733 of NC_053160.1, forward strand.
AAGAAATGACATCAAATGAAAGATGAGGACGATTGCAAGTGACAGTAAGGCGTCCTGGTTAATAAAAATAAACAGAAAAATGGACATACGTGATTGAAAAACAGTTGAAAGGAGTCAAACACTAATGGTCACGCAGGCCAAGTGGCAGGAAGCCCACGCCTGAGGTGTAAGTGACAGACGCATAGAAACAGAAACTGAAGAGAAATCAGACAAACAGCAATGAAGGGAATGGTAATGAGTGGAGTCAACAATGGAAAAACAGAAAAACATAGCTAAAAACAAAGGAAAGTGAAAAAAGATGAACTAAATAGACACTGCGGTGAGCAGGGAGACCGCGGGTAGGACATCGAAAGTCATCTAATGTGGGGGAGGGAGGATTGGGGGTGACAGACTGACCACAGCAGGGGACACCATGAAAGGTGACAGATGGTTTGAGGTCATGGAGACAGCAATGAGTGCCATCATTGGGCACGTTTACATTCATTGTTTATTCCCAGAAATTCAGTTTCTAAAATTCCATGTGAACCCTGAAGGGGCCATGAAGGAAGGACAGGCATCCTGGTTTGGATAAATGAAGGATTCATACCTGACCAGTAGGCCACAATGGAAGGAGTGGTGGCACTGAAGCTAAGGATCTGCGCTGGTATCCCGAAGGTTTGAATCCCCGTCACTGCCAAAAGAGATCCTACTCTGCTGGGCCCTTGAGCAAGGCCCTTAACCTTCGATTGCTCCAGGGGCCCTGCGCTGTACAATGGCTGACCCTGCACTCTGACCCCAAGGGGTATGCGAAAATGAACCCATTCCTAATATGAGAAATTGTATAAGGCGAAATAAAGAACAAAAAAAACCAAAAGGAGCAGGTGTACAAGGCCACCTGGAGCAGCTCATTCCACCATACAGCAGGTGGCAGTGTTCCTCAGAGCCGGATCACTTTAGGACACCCACAGGGAGACAATTCAGAAGGTCGACTGCAGCACTTGGGAGAGTCAGAGTCGGGAGGCAGCAGGCAACACTCATCCGGAGGGCAGAAGGAGGAAGAATTGATTAGATGAATTATTAATAATTACTGATCTTTAAAAAGGGATGACTTTGTGATGGTGTTGTGGGAGAATAAATACCTTTTAGTTTATCCCAGAAACGTGTGGGGTTTGGGCTTGGGGTGCCCTCTGGTGGTTACTACCGTATTCCACTTAGAGAAAGTGGGTTATTGGTCTCTAAGAAATCGTGTTAACAGACGTAGACTTTTCCGTGATTAACCTGGTTATGTGGCCACCTAAACCCTTCACCGGGTTGGGTTACAGTGAAAGATGTCGTAGGCTGCGTATCTCCGTTTCGCTCCATTTGCCTGCACGTGTTAGCTTCGCGTGTGCTTTCATCAGCCAGTGGTGGAAGTGTCCACAAGACCAACGTCATGAGACAAATGCTCAGGTGCTCGCATGATTCTTCTCCTGGTTGGAATCCTCTGTCTCAATAATTCAAAAATTGATAAACCTGCGTTGATAAGCTGAATGTGCAGGGCAAAAATCAGCGGCACATTCTTGGAGTAACATGTTAAAAGTAACGTGTGTGACATCATCGATTATTTTTTAAAGTAACGAGTAACCTAATGCCCTACTTGAAGTAAACATCCCTACGTTGTTATTCGTTTCGGTGCAGCAGCACCTGTGTAAGGCCTGAAGCACGCGTGACGTGTCGGTACGCCGCTCCTTTGTTGGGCTCATCGCACGGCGAATCGGTAGAGAGTGGGCGGAAACCGATAAATAAAGCGTTAGTTTAGTATTCACTCAGCTATTTGCTATCGATATGCTGAGAGAGTGCGACTGGGTGACGCAGCGGCCAGTGTTCATACCGCACATCATCGGGATCTCACAGCAGGGATGTTGTGGGGTGAAAGTTGAAAAATATTCTGTATGTCTTTATTTGTAATTTAGACAAAGCAATATAATACTAGTGTTATATCATTGATAAGAACAATGGTTTAAATCCCCCCCCCCTCCCCATCTTTAGGACTCAGTCTTTGTAATATTATGACAGGGGTCACGGGAAGGGCCTAAAACCAGTTTGGCCGGTTCTCTGCAGGACTCTCTCGGTCAACACCCGCATGGAGGTCAACAACCTGACTGGCAAACATCAGCTCAACAAATGGGTACGAGGGGCCAGGGGTGAAACTGTTGTGCAGCACCAGAATTCTATTGGTCGAAAGTCACCCGTTTGGTTTTAAATCAGAAGCCATTAAGTACCATGACGCCCTATTGGCTGTAGGGCTTGGACAGGGAGTCTATCCATTGGCTTGCTTTACCCCTCCCTCCCTCTCTCTCTCTCTTATATCATCTGATGAAGGAGCGTCTCGCACACCATGAACTGAAAAGGACAACACGATAAAGAGCACAACTCGGCAGCCATATTGAGTCAGGCATGAGACCCGTGATGAAGAGAGCCGAACACAAACGAGGCCTTAACTGGAGACAAGTCAGTGGGCCGCCTGACACTCCACGTCAGCATTTCTCAGGTTGTATGGCTGCCAGAGTTCACTTGTACTTTGCTTATTGTTACTATTTATGAATATTACTAATAATACATTCATGTTTAAAGTGTAACTTAACTCCTGCTTGTCTTTTATTACACCCAATTGACTGAGGTTACGAATGTAAAAGGGAAGGTGGAGAGAAGTTATAAAGTACTAAAACTTGGAAAGAGTGGCGAGTTTGTGAGATTTGAGGCATTCTGACAAAGGCTACACATTAATAATACAAAAGGAGGACAGCTGAGGAGTAGAGAAGTCTACTGAGACAAAACAAGGGATAAATGTGATTTTCTTCACAGCATATTATAATAATAATAGTAATAATAATAATAATAATAATAATAATAATAATAATAATAATAATAATAATAATAATAATAACAACTCTATTATAAAAGAAAATCTTGAGATGAGACAAGACTTTTTCCAAGAGATTTGTTCAAGTCCCGCCCTCCTCTCAAACCACGCCCTCTCACGGTCCTCTCACCTCTCATTGGTGTGATTTCTTTTGTCAGACACACACACAGTTCCTGCGCTCTCAGCTCTTATTAATTTTTACGTTTTCCTCACTTTAAAGAAGACGTATTGTGTCCAAATCTCACTGAAGAATTTCATCCTGAAAGGTTATCAACAGAAGAAATGAGTACACGGGCAATCCTAGCAGCGAGAAACGAGGAAGTCCAACAAATTAACATGAACATTGTCGATCGGTTACACGTCAAATTGGTTAAACGCGTATCAATAGACTCTGCTGAAACAGTTGGTGGTGATGGTGCGGAAGATGAAAACATCAACTTACAATATCACAAAAAATATCTACAACCGTTAACACCATCGGGTCTTCCTCCACACGAATTACTGTTGAAAGAAGAACATATCGTAATGTTATTGAGTGATGGGCTATGCAATAGGACGGGATTAGTTGTATTCACAATTAGTCGAACAATTCTGACATGTAAAATTTGAACAGGCGTCAAGAAAGGTAACGTAGTCCATCTAACATTAGACACCCAAGGAGATCTTGATATGCCATTCGTATTAAAACGTTGACAGTTTCCTGTTAGATTAGCTCTGCTGTGACAATTAACAAATCACAGGCACAAACATTCGAAAAAGTTGTTTTATTTATTAGAGAGAAAGAAACGAAATTCACTCACAGCCAGTTATACGTTGCATTGTCACGATGAAAGTCCAAACACAGAATCAAAATTCAAAGCAATATTAACGAAAAGTTATTTCCAAATATTGTTTTCACTGAAGTTTTACAGTAAAAATGTAAGTTTAAAGAGTATTTGTGTGTTAATTTCAAAGACAAATGAATGAAAACGTAAAACACAACAAATATCTCTAACGCAACATGAAACGTAATTTTCGGTCAATTTATTACGTTTTACTATTTTCTACTCTGGTTAATTACTCGCTGCAATGTAAAATAGTTACTTGTATTATGCATGTGTAACAATTCCCATGAAAATAACAATCTGATTAAATTGAACGTCCGCATCCCCATACGCGAGCAACAGAACCGCAACGAGGCGAGTGTGTAGCGCCCGCATGGGGAATGGCGAGCAGGCGGCAGAGCCCCCTAGAAATAATAATAATAATAAAGAAGTACGTTTATAGAGTGCTTTTATATAGTTCTATGCGCTTAGACAGAAGGGAACCACTTCAACCGCCTGGATGGTGCGATGGCAGCCATTTTTGCTCCAGTAACCTCACCACACATGAGCTGTTGGGGAGTGAAGTGGTGAGAGAGACAATTAGAGACGGGGGACGATTAGGGGGCCAGCATAACTACGCCGTGGTGGGCACTGTACTCAGCACGTCAGGATACACCCCACTCTTTACGAAGGATCATTAAACGACCACAGAGAGTCAGGACCTCAGGTGTACGTCTCATCCAAAGGACGGCGCCATTTTTACAGGCCGGTGTCCCCGTCACTGCACTGTGGCATTGGGATTTTACACACAGGGTCAGCGCCCCCTGCTGGTCTCACCAACACCTCTTCTAGCAGCAACCCAAGCGTTTCCTAGATGATCTCCCATCCAAGTGCTGGCCGGGCTCGAATGACTAAACTAAAATATTAAAAGACCTCAGTTCTTATCTTTCGGATTCACGGTGGCCGGTGATGACGTTAAACTCTAACAATAATATCCCAGCACCACGAATTAACTAAACATCACACTCAGAAGACATGATAACGCAAGGAAAGCATCAAGTAATTCCTCAAAAATTTTTGTTCTTAAAAAAATTATTTTAAGAGAAAATAAAATTCTCAATGTGAACAAATTACAGCAATAGGGGATGAGGGCGGGCCTTCTGCTGTGATGTCATGGTGACCCCGCCTCTTGGGAGGTTCCACCCACAAAGCACAAACAGCATAGTGACATGCATAAACAGACCACTTAATAAAAAAATAAAGAAAAGATACACATAAAATATTAGTTTAGAATAAATAAAGAAGAAAAAAATCATCATAAGTCAGGTAGCACACCCTGGCATCACATAACACCCATTTAATCCAATGTAGCTTCTCTGGGGGTCCCAGCCCAGCATGAACCTTCCTTTGACAAGATGCCGGCCCACCTGGTGCCCAGTTTGCAGCCGCCAATCAACACACCAACACGTCTCTGTGGATGAAGGCAGAATGAAGAGCCAGTGACGAGGCCTGCAGACGGGGTGCGGGGGGGTCTTACTTGGGGGGCCACAGCGCTTCCCCCTCTGCCTTCTCGCCAGCCTGAATATTTTCTCAGGTAATCAGAAGTGATGGCGTCCGGTGAGTGTGTCACGTGGGCAGAAGGCCAGAAGGCACCGCCAGGCTGCCCACCACATGTTTGTGCTCGGCCCTCGCTCAGTAAGGATTTCAGCAAATAGGAAGACGCACATCGGGGTCTCGTTTGTTTTCCTAATGTGCACAATAACTTTGGTGACCCCCGGCCAGTGCGGGGGAGTAGATTGATTTCAGGCTGAAGGCAAGAATGTTAAATTAAACTGACCGGACGTGAAATGTTGGAATACCAAGGATACTTTCAGCATCGACGCTTCAGGGGGACGTGTGGCGTCCCGTCACTTTCTTTCTTTCTTTTTTTTTCTGATTTCATCACTGAAGCTTTCCTTTTTTTTTTTTTCTCCCCCCAGTTCAAATAAAACACGCAGCTTCCTGGTTTTGATTAAACCACATAAACAAGTGTTTAATTTAAAGCAGATTAAATCTGATGGAAAGACTGAGTAAACACCACCGCTAATACAAGAGAAAGATTAAGTGAGAAGAACAAAGGCAAAAAAAAAGGCAGTGCAATATTTTAGGCCGCAGTATAAAAAGCCATCAATCACGTCTGTGTGTCTCCGCTGCCTCCGATTACACGCTGACTTGAAATATAATAATTAGGAACATTTGGGGGAACAAAAAAAAGAGCTTTTAGTGTAAAGAAAATCATATTGCTGTTCAGAGAAATAAAACAGGAGTTGTGATTACAGCACCATAAAATATAAAAAAAAAAAACAGGTGAGGCCTTCAAAAAAAAAAACAACACAAAAAGCAGGCCAGAAACCTGACTGGCCAGCCCCAATAAAAGCCTTACTTACTCAAGCCTTACTCTAGGAAACTGGGAGGCTTCAAGCCTGACTAGGCCCCAAAACACAGAACAGGCGTTTAAAGCTAAAAATGATAGCAAAGAGTCTCAAAAAGTTCCAAAGGGAAAAGAACTGTAGAAACTCCGGTTAGTGGAAGAGACAAGTCGGCAATATAATTGAAGATTTAATCACAAACAGTCTGTAGTACTAGGGTGTTGTACCGTGTTAGCCATTATGAATGTAGAGAAAAGCCAAGCAAAATGACCCCTTTTATTGGCTAACTAAAAAGATTACAATATGCAAGCTTTCGAGGCAACTCAGGCCCCTTCTTCAGGCATATTTTAATCTTTTTAGTTAGCCAATAAAAGGGGTCATTTTGTTTGGCTTTTCTCTACATCACAAACAGTCTGAAAAATATAAGGAAAGAGCAAAAAAAAAAGGCAAAAAGATTTGCCAACAATGCAATCCGAAAGCAAACAAGTCCAAGTGCAAAATGCAAAATTAAAATCCAAAAGCAGATACACCACCCGCTGCCAAAGCGCATTCAATGAAGGGTCGAGGGACTGCATTACCCATCAGCCTCTGCAGGACTGGGGGCAGTTCCTCAACTGTGATGGACAGATGACCCCGGCTCTCCTGGGACCGCCCACAAAATATAAGGAACATAAAGACATTTAAAGAAACGGTACAAAAATCTTTTTAAACATGAGAAAGACAAGAATACATCAGACATGTCGACTAAATGATAAAAAATGAGCAACAGTAAAGAAAATAAACACAATAAATAATTTAGACTGGAAAATAAACGAAAAGGATGAAAAACATAAGCCAGGGAAGGAACAGAAGAGCACAGAGTAAGTCACCAGTTAGTCGCCCCGAGCCTCGGTGCTCATTGTTCACGTTGGATTGTTTTTTACTGTCAGCTTACACGCCGCCATTTTGTTTTACAGCCATCGCTGTGTCCTCCGTTTTGATGTTGACTCCTGGTGTCTCTTATATTGGACCGCTTACTGCGTCCCCTTCTAGTACAATTGGTGTCCTTTTACACCTTTATTAGAGGTTTGGGGCTGTTCTGGTAGCTTTAAGATGTATTGTTGTTTATTTTTATTACTATCACCGCCATTTTGTTTAGGAATGGCCCCCGCCATTTTGGGCTCTGGCTGCTGGGGCTGCCTTTGTGTGTCTTCAAAAGTCATGAACTTTATTCACTTACTCGTGGGTGTTAAGAATCGCTCGGAGAGGTCACTCATTATGCAAGCTGGCGCACATGTAGTCAAACCTTTTATCACCTGCTGAATCTTCTTTGATCCTTGTGTATATTTGTTCAGCAGTTGGTTCTCAGTCCTTCTTCTTGTTTTGACTCGTCTCTCCTCCTGGTTACCATTTCTTTTTTTACTGGTTCACTAACATAACAGCGTCATTGCTATGCACACAAAGTCTGCTTTTGAAGAATATCCGGAATCTCGGACGAGTCTGTACCGCGTCACAAGGAGACAGAGAGATGTCTTTAATGAGAAGACTCAGGAGGTGACACAAAACCGAGCCTGTTTAGGCCTTCTGGGGCCTCCTTGTGCCAACTGTGCTACTCAGGCCTATTTTACATTTTCTGCTGGGTGCCCCCCCACTACCCACCTTAGCCTACCATCAATGGGGGAGGCACATCAGCTTTAGATTCACCAAATTTTCAGTCTCCGCTTTTCGATGGATCTCCCTGTTTTATGGCCCCCTGATACCAAAAACACTGACATGATGGGTGTGTCTGTGTCTGTCTTTCTGTCTGTGTGTCTGTCTGTCTGTGTGTGTGTGTGTCTGTTTCTCTGTCTGTCTCTCTGTCTGTCTTTCTGTCTGTGTGTCTGTCTGACTGTCTGTGTCTGTGTCTGTGTATGTCTGTGTGTGTGTCTATCTGTCTGTGTGTCTGTCTGTGTGTGTGTCCCCATGTGTCTGTCTTTATGTCTGTGTGTATGTCTGTCTGTCTGTCTATGTGTGTGTCCGTGTGTGTGTCTTACTGTCTGTCTGTCTGTTGTGTGTGTCCGTGTGTCTGTCTGTCTATGTGTCTGTCTGTCTGTCTGTCTATGAGTGTGTGTGTGTGTCTGTCTGTCTGTCTGTCTGTCCATGTGTCTATCTGTTTCTCTGTCTGTCTGTCTGTCACAGTTTCTTGAGGACTGTCTAAAGCTGGACAGAATAACACCAAACTCTGATTGCTATGAGATACGATGTGCTGATGAGTTTTTGAGCAAAAATCGTGTCAGAGGAAGAGGTCCTGAGGAGCCCTCAAATATTGAAATTCTGCAATGACTTCTGAATTCTTCTCGTCCATTGCTAGCATAATGACCCACTTGATGATCAGACAGATCAGAATCAGAGCGGTAAATAATGACTGAAATGTTAGAGAAGAGTTCAGGTAACTTGGTTCCCAGGGTGTAATGCCTACTGACGCTCACGTCCAAATTGTTTGGCCTAAAATTATAACAAACAGGTAAAGAAAGCCCAATACAAAGTAAAAAGTAAAAAGTCAAAGTAAAAAAACTCCTAATTCCATAAATGGATTTGAAATAGTTATAAAACTTAAGATTGTTTTTAGAAAGATTTAGAATCTTGGATGCTGAATGCGGTGCACTGTCATCTTAAAGATGTCAGCTTCTGTGGGTCACATGACAGGAATGCCAGTTCATTGCTAATGACAAATGTAAGCTTAAATTGCAAATGAAATGCCACTTTGATGCCCCTCAGGATGCTGTGCCCCTGGACCAGTGCCTACTCAGCCTGTGCCCAGAGCCAGCCCAGCCTCCTACCCATCCCACTCTCGTCTCTGCGGCTGTGGGGTCTTCCTTGAACTTTTGTCACAGCAGCTCACTTCTCCTGCTGCTCCAGGAACTTGAAGTGGGTAAGTGACATGACGTCCATACCTGAAAAAGGGAATACGAGAACGGTGGCCCTGTGACACTTACTGACTAAACGTGTACTCGGGGTTTTCGTCACACTAAACACAGCAGCCTTATCTTAACAGTTTTTTGATTCTGTGTTTATCTGACACTGAAATTTACACCAAAGCACAACTGTGACCGGCTGCCTATCGTGTTTGGATGCAGTAATAATTTCAGCTTGAGCAGAGGTTTTAAATCTTCTTTGGGTGATTCTTGGAAAACTTTGTGTTTAATGAATAAGCTGAAGAGCCTCAAGAGTCAACAGCCAAGAGAAGCACAAGAATCTTTACATAACTAGAGGTGGAATCTGCAGTCTGTGAAAGCAACGTCAGTCAATTTAAATTGCAAAATGGTATTAGAAATCAAAGTGCCTGCTTTGAGGACAAGGCGGGACCCCACCATGGACTGGTCTCCAGACCATCACAGTGTCCACTCATGCATGGACCCTCGCTATTTTCCATCACTGCACAAGCGTGCATCTTAGTATGTTATTATAAGAGCTAGCTGAGCTACCCATCTGAGTGGGATTGAAACATCAGCAGATTCAGTGTTCATTTGCAGTGCACTGTCTATTAGAAAGCATTTTGTAATGCAGGTAGAAATAAACTGCACTGCATTTTTCATTCCAACAGATGGTGCATCACAAACATTAACACTGCTTTTAAACATCCCATTCCAAATAGCATATAACAGGGACATAGGCTTCCCATTTGTCATTTCAACAGATGGTGCATCACAAACATTTAAAATGCATTGTGATTTTCTTTCCAACAGATGGTGCTTCAGAAACAGTTGTAGTAATAAACTATGCATTTTTCATGCCAGCAGATGGTATATCAGAAACATTAGTACTAATAAAATGCATTACAGTTTTATTCCAACAGATGGCACATCACAAACATTAGCACTGCTTGTACACATTCCATACCAAATAGCATATAACAGAGACATAGGCTTTCCACTTGTCATTTCAACAGATGGTGCATCACACACATTTAAAATGCATTGTAATTTTCATTCCAACAGATGGTTCATCGCAAACATTTGTAGTAATAAAATGCATTACAGTTTTATTCCAATCAAACATTAGCACTGCTTTTACAAATCTCATACCAAAGGTCATATAACTTAGACATACTGTATGCTTTCCATTTGTCATTTCAACAGATGGTGCATCACAAACATTTAAAATGCATTGCAATTTTCATTCCAACAGATGGTGCAGCTCGAAGACATTAGCACTGCTTTTACAAAGCCCATACTGAATAGCATATAACAGCGACACACCAACTAGACAGGCACACACAGACAGATGCTTGTCCTTAAGGTATATAAATGGAGTTGGCGATGCTAAATTGACCCCTGATGTGCGATGGACTGGCACCCTAGCTATGTAATGTTCCTGCCTTGCGCCTGGTGTTTGCTGAGAGAGGATTCAGCTGCCCTACAACCCTGCCGGGGTAAGCAAGTTTAAAATGAAAGGATGAATTTTATGTAACGCATTTAATTACAATGTATTATGTGCTATAAAAATATATAACGGAAAAAATGTAATAACTAACTCTTTGATGAACTGATTAGATATGTCAAACTGTCAAACCGGCTAACCAAGTCTATGACTACACCGGACCTTAGTCAGCGGGACTGACGCCTCTCGATGTTCACGCCGTTTGCGCCCCCGGCAGGTCTGCTCTGCGCGTTATTTGTCGTCATTGGGATAAAATGAAGGGGGCAAACTCGACGTTAAAATTACAAATGAAAAGAATACCAACCAAACAGAATCAAGAATTTCAAATCTATAGAAAAAATACAAATACATCGAAATGTTTTAGAAATGTAAAAATCACTGCTGTGTTTTCTGAATGCAGAATAAGAGAAGAGATAAAGACGAGCCGACGAAATTAATTCAAGAGAAAATGACACACTGGTTGGAAATCGGGCCTGACAGCCGCTGTCATTACTGTCTTGAAGAGACCCTCGACAGTTTCAGACGCCCCATTTAATACCCCCAACGCCAAAAAAAGCGCTACAAATTCAACGGAATTCCTAAACTGAAGTGCGCTTAAAAACCTCAAAAACACACCGACATATAACATCCGCACTGCGGGGATGCCAGCCTTATCTCCTCCATGATCGCGCATCTCCTCGGACCGCTCAGACTGGCGACGGACGAATCGGAGTTAAAGTTCACGATCGGAGGAGTTTTTATCTCGCTCGCCAGCTGTAATTATAACAGCATATAGCGCCTTACACTCCATAATAGAGCAAACCTGAAGTTTCCCGAAAGCGTCAATAAAATTTAGTTCAATTATCTTACCAATTACTTGTAGCATTCATCCATCCATTATCAATCTATCTACTATATAGTGTCTGTCACATCTGCTAAATACAATGAAGTTCTGTATTTTCATACATTTTTGACGGAAAGTGGTGATATGATACATGCTGGTTGGACATGCACGTAAGAATTACAAAACTTTGGGAAAATATGACTATTGTTATATAGTGCCTTTCATCTATTATATAGCCATGATCTATATGTCGTATGATGTCTTTCGTCCTTGATATAGCGCCTTTTCTGTAAATAAATGCAGTATAATAACACAGTGCCTTTTTTATTTATTATATAACGACTTTCACCTCTGTCTTAATACTTAGTACTATCTATCTATCTATCTATCTATTTATCTATTATATAGTGCCTTTCATGTATATCTATCTATCTATTATATAGTGCCTTTCATCTATCTATCTATCTATTATATAGTGCCTTTCATGTATATCTATCTATCTATTATATAATGCCTTTCATCTATCTATCTATCTATCTATCTATCTATCTATCTATCTATCTATCTATCTATCTATCTATCTATCTATCTATCTATCTTTCATACAGTTCCTTTTCTTAACTATTTATCTCCATCCATCCATCCATCCATCCATCCATTTCCCCAACCCGTTTATCCAGGGCAGTGTTTTCTTATCCCAGCAAGCATCACCAGCAGGACAGGACCACTTCCTGGTCAGGGCGGCACTGCATTGCACATCAGAGGCCAATTGAGGACCACCAATTCGATGCATTCTTATAAAAGAAGAGTATGACTAAAGTCAGTGTGCGTGCACCGTGTTTTTGGTGGACCGTGTTGTGTGTGTGTGTGTGTTTGTTTGTCTGTGATGGTCTGGCGCCCCGTCCAGGGTGGGGTCCTGTCCTGCGCCCAAAGTTTGATAAGGTGTGAATGACATTGTCACGTTATGTTATATAATGATAGTCGGACATAACAATTTCTGTAACAACACGATCGCGACTGTTTTACTATGATGAATCGGAATTCCGTTTTTTTTTATTGTTTTTTCAATGAAAAGCTCATTATAGTGCCAATCATAAAAAAAAAACTGTAATATCCCCGAAGTCTTCTTTTATTATATAGCGCCTACCGTCCCGCATGTTGCAAGCGAGCTTTTATTACTATAAAAAAAAAAAAAATCTGGCAGTTGAACAGGGATCCTGCACATGATTAGCTCTGCTCGTATCTGTTTAATTAGCCGCCCACAGGAATTAAACGGCTGTCACTTTCTATACATTCGGTCCTCGTCTTTCAAAGGCGTCTGGACCACCTGTTTAACTTGTCAAAGATCCAATGGAAAAAGTCAATAAGCCACTCAAGTCAAACACCCGGCCTAATAAAAGGGGCCGACATGCGGCGGTACTGCGGAGCAGGGTGTAAGGGTGCCCTCTGCTGGTCCACGTCATGAACTTCACCTGCTTTTCATAAACCGTACGGGACTCCCCAGTGCAGGTGTCTACGGGTGACAGCAAGAGGGTGCGACTTTACGGAAACGCTCAAATGGATGTGGGCACACAGAAAGCTCTCCGCTCGGCTCATGCACTCCAAGGGTTTCTTTTCTTCTTCAGGAAACGGCTGTTTGGGAGGACTCGTTACAATTTTCAGGCTACACCCCAACCTCACCGTGAGGTCTGTTTACGACTTGGCTGGATGGAGCGGCTGCTTTCCTCCATAATCTAAATATTCAAAGAAAAGACCAATCAGACACTGGACATAAATGGACAATCTGGATGTGAGTTTAGCCGCTGGACAATCAGAGACAACAACATGTATTTCTATAATAGGAGCGCGAGAAGGGGGTATGCGGTGTCTGACCACTAAGGGGCCCCCGTGCACACAAACGGTTTTTTTTAACTCCTGTAATTATTATTCTTCATAAAAAGCATGAGGAATGGGAGGCCAGGATACAAATCTCGCATACCCCCTAAAAACAGCTGGTTGCTCTCAGGGACGTTTCTAGGATTTGATGGCATCAGGGTGTCAGAACCCCCCAACCGCTACTGTTTTACACAGTCGAATGGCCGGGTTGGATTTGTGTCTTGTGATCGCGTTCAGAAACGTACATAACATCGAAGAGCGGGGTTTTAATGGGTTTGTAGTGTTGATCGGGGATGATTGAGACATTTAGTGGATTGATGAATAAAACTACATAAAAATCGGAATTGGGGGTTAAGCCTTTGACCCCCTTAACAACGCTCCCCTGTCCTACTGCACATTTGTATACGTGAACGTGTAATTCCGGGCACCCAATGAATTAGACCGACTGTGACTGGCATCATTCATGTAGGTACAGAAATGGTCCAAAGGATGCCTGTCTGGATTTGGGGATCAGTGCCCACCACTCTTTGTGACCTGTACTGTGCCATCACAGGACCGCAATCGTACCTGCCAACATGCAGCCAGCCCCACCAACCAAAGCAAGTCTGCTCTTTCATGTTTTTATATGATTCATGTTCCATCATCAATAAACTGAGCTACTGAAAACTTCAAGGGTCGATTCCCCCACCCCAAAAATGGACCCAGACTTACCCACTTTGCAATTTTTGTCTTCACTGCTGCCAACATACACAGTTAATAAGGCTCAATTACAGTCACGGTGCGCCCCTGAGCGAGACACTTCAGCTCCTAGTGCCCCCCACACGTCTGGCGGCTATTTACATTTTTAAAGGATTTCTTAAAAACGATGAAAAACTCCCTCCTGCCATCTTGTAAATGCCCTTCATGTTTCCAAAATTGTACGCAGGCATTTCATGTTTCTAATAGCTCTTTAGAAACAGAATGCCAAAAACTAAAGATTATAGTTTTAAAATGGATTTTTTTTACATGCTACACAAATGCAAGTAACTGCGCGGACACGGGTTCAAGGGTTTGGGTGCCTCCGATTTAATTCGGAAATGATAAGAACAGAATACAAACGGCTACGGCTGGGGTTCAAAATTGTCATCTTCGGCTCTCTCAGAATGCGGTTGGCCCCCATTCAGAGCGCTTGGCTTAGAAGGGGCGGGGCTTGCGGAACTACCCCGGAAGTGAGCTCAGATGTCTTCTCGGCTTTGCCCCTCGGAGCTACAAAGGGATAAGAAGAGACAGTTAGTAGCAGCGCCTTCTCTCTTCCCAGGGTGGAAGTGCTTACCTGGCAGGCGCCTTCAAGATGTACTCTAAGTGTGTGTGTGTGTGTGTGTGTAATATGACGAATTCCAACTCGCAGGTACAACTTTATTATCCAATTAGGTGTCACGATTAAATACGGACGAACCCATGCCGTGCACACTTTTCATGCCAAATGGACTGCCCGCAATTAGAAAAGTTGCAGCTGCCAGTGCCATTTTATGCATCTGTTCGCGTTTTGATATCCGCCCGACACATGGGGCTCTTTTGGAATGAACAGGCTTCAGAGACGGTGATCTGCCTTTTCATTTACTACCCAATCCCTAAAAAATACACACTAGACCTGGTAGAACATATAAAGTGTCAATGCTCAGGCTGGGATTTGAACCCAAGTTTCAGGTAGCGTGAGGTAGCAGCACTAATCACTGTGCCACTTGTCTTTATTTCCTAAACTTATGTTTTGATTGAGGAGCTCCATCAGCATTAGGGAATCTCAGATTTCTTATTTTATGGCTTCCATTATCAAATGTATCAGGTTTAATGATAAAAAATATGGAACACAGGAATTGAAAAAAATCAATCAATAAATAAATATATAAACGAGCTGCCTACAGAGGAAGAGAAAAACAAAACTAGAAACTAAAAGTGCTTACATCCGCAGGCACCGGCGTCACGTGGCAGCCTGGCGTGGGCGTGCCCTCCGACCGACGAGTCCGGCGCGGTGTGAGTGACGTCACCAGCGCGCGTTTCAAGTCCAATGAGACTAATTGCACACGTCCCTCCCACCCGCGACAAAAGTACAACACCGACGACTGTCCTTTGAAATGAATGACTACAGACGGCAGGGCCATTCCTGGATTCCTACACTTGCAACATTAGCAGGTGATATAATTCTGACGCATCGAGCCAACGTTCCTGATATAGCGTCTTGCGTGGTGCAATCCTTTCCATGTCACTTTACAAGTATTCGGCAAGTATTCCGAACATTTTTGGCAAAAGTGAATTTCTCAGGCAGTCAAGTGAGAAGGTCTGTTTAATTCCCTCCATTTTCTAATTTGCTTAACAACTGCAGTTCCTGGAGTCGGCGCCTGGCAGCAAACCGCGGACTGGGCGACGGGCCAGCGACAGTTCAAATACGCGACTTTACCTTTTGTTTTTACATACTTCTGCCACGAGGGGGCCACATTACACGTGAAGCATTAACCTTGTCCAGCGCGATATGAAACGAATCCACCTCACGGCTTCGGAGAATGAGAAGACAATAGGAAACGAATCCTCGTTTCTTTAAAGTGATTACAAAATATTCATATCCTATGTAAATCAATGTCTGAATCGCAGTCGAGGAGACTTATAAGAACCCAGTAGACAGGTAAGGCGCTATATAATATAGACAGACTGATAGACACGAAAGGCACTAGTTTCGAAATTAGACTTGGTGACGGTCTAAGTTATATAAAGTTTGGAAGCCACCTGTTAAAAATAGCAAGGGATTTAACGTGACAAATAAAAAATATTTTCAAATAAATACATTAACTGATTACATATTTAAGACTACAGTACACATTAAAAGACAATAAAAGAAATCTGAAGTTTTGTGAGACCCCTTATGATTGAGAGGCTCTAACTTCTTTGCCTATCCAGCATGTCCACTGTATTTTAAATGGGCAGGTAGCTAGGAAAGGCACTATATAACAAGCAGGTAGAGAGAGCGCTTACCCGGACAGCTGTGTGTGTGAACACAAAGCAGCAGATCAGATGGATTTTATTTGACTTATTTGCGTTACAGAGTCTCCGCCATTTACCGTTAGGCGCTGTCTTTTATTTTCCTCCAGACACTCACAAACAATTTAAGTGAAGACGATGATTAAGTTACTTGAGCATTTTAAGTCATGAGACAAGAAGGAAATCATGAAAATAAAAGAAATAAAGTAGGCAGCGCTTCAGTCTTTTGAAACTGCTTTACACCGTGAAAATGAGGCAGTGGTTTGCCAGGCAGCTTTGGGCACAAGGCAGATGGCAAACCCAGAATGACAGCCCCTCACACACACATTTATTTGAGCGATTTTTAGGTATGGGATGAGCATCATAATACAAGGGGAGAGCCTAACTCACACACCTGGAGGTCATGGACACTTCACACAGAGGTTGATGGGCTTGGGATTGAACTGCCACCATGCCACCTGTCGTCAAATTCAATGAAATGGCGTATCGCACCGCTAGCGGAGTTTTTTTTTTTTTTTGGGTCACATGAACCCCTCCTTATCCACGGGTATACGCCGAGGTGACACTGGCCGACCCACCCATGCAGGTCCAGCGGACCACAGGATTTAAGATTCATTTAAGGGCATTTGATTAATTCGGTTTAAAGAATAATTTGTTCTCTGCGCATTACCTATCTAAAGTCGATTGAGTAGAATTTCATGCCCCCATTTGAATGTGTCAGGGGCTCCGGGCTAATTGTCGGCCACGAAGTGCACGTAATGACTTGGAGGTTCCCGCTCTGCGCTCCCTCATTTCTTCCTGTTTAACTATCTGCTCCTGCGCTCAAAGCTCTCGTGCTTATTTTTCAACGATTAGCTGTACATCAGCATTACTACCACAAATCCACGAGTTTCACATCTAGCATTAAATGGGATGAATATTGATCTGCTAAAGAGGATTTATTTATTTCGTGCTCTATCCAAAGATCAACTGCTACCAGCTTTTGGGGGATCTGCTGAGCTCTTACAGCATAAAGCTACTGCATACATGACTTTGGACTTGACATTTTGGTTCTGGAAGAAAACCAAACAGTAAATTCAGTGCAATAATCCCAGATAAATGAGATGATCACTAGAAAAGCTTAGATAGTTAAGTGGTCTACAGCAAAGTGCAGAGATGAGAGAAGCAGAGCGACGGTGAGACCCTCCATACACTGAGCGGCACCTGCGCGCGAGAGAGGGACGCACGCGCACGGGCACGCTCCTGCCGGGGACAAGAAAGAAAGAAAGAAAGAAAGAAAGAAAGAAAGAAAGAAAGAAAGGGTATCCCGATCACACTAAACGGTGCAAAAATGAGTAAGACACGAAAAGCAAATACGAGTTACGTCTTAAACTCGCATCTTTAATCTGCAGCGCCGGTCACCAGTCTATTCTCAAACCCGGTTAATCCATTAGGTCGGTTGGTGGGCTCTGGATATGACGGATGTCCCGACAGGCACTTCCATACTAACACATTTTTGGCTAATTTAAAATAAATGATGAATGCCACAGGTGAGTGTTTAGGACTCTGAAGAACAAACAAACAAATGCATAAATTAAAGAATCCGAACCGAGGTTCTTGGATAAGCCAGTCTGGTGTGTTGATTACGCTGCCACCCCTGCTTGTGTGGTTACCTTAAATATAATATTTGAAAGTATAGCTCCTTTTGATGTAATGAATTGAATAATATGTCTTCGGGAGGGCGTGGGTTTAAGTAAATAAACCAATCGGATATCAAACTCTCATTTTATTCTTCCTAAAGTTAAAATGACATGTCAGCTGGTGGCCATATTGTCCTCGTTAAGACGCTGTCATTAGAGCAATCTGGAGGAGGACTGACCATTCAGCCCAACACACCTCGCCAGTCCAATCCACTTAATTCTTCCCAGATAGCATCAAGACGATGTAGGGTATGCCAGACTTACCGACGGCTCTGCTGATTTCAGCACAGGACCCTTTCAATTTACACGAGTACAAACTGATGGGCATGTCAAATTATGTGACATCCTGATGACTTTTACCATGCACATGGTCCTTCTCAATCATTTTTATGACAGCTTTGTACAGTGGCCATGCTGTATAAAAGGTTAACAGGTACAGCAAGTTCAACTGTCACCATGACCCTCTTTTCTCTTTTTTCCATTGGTATGTAAAACAGGAGACATCAGACTTCTCTCTTGTTTGTGAGGTTCCGTGTTCACCCGTCCCTGCATGTTGTGGCTGTGTGTTTCTTGGTTGTCATCTGTCATGTACACAGGGCCCGCCACTGTGACTAAAGACAAAGTCACTTCGGAGCGACTCGCCGGGGATGTCATTCCACAGGATTGTCATCTAAGGGGCGCCAGTCATGAAAGTTAAGGATCGCGCGCTCAAGACCCCGAGGGGGACAAATCCCCTCCCCATTTGTCGAGCCCTGATGATACGGAGTGGGCGCCGTTTATGAAAGTAAAAGAGTGCACGCTAAGAGGCACGCGCTCCGTAATGTCCACGGTAAACAAATGCGGGCCAAAGAGGCACCAAGCACAGCCCCAGTACACGCAGGTCTTCCACCCCACCCCAGATCGCCGAAGTGTCCAAGTCTAATAACACCGACTAGCCGCTATGGGCAGCAAGAGGCGACTTCCGTCCCAAACACCCCCAAATCCCACGGTTCCAAATGGACTTCGACCGGAACTGGATGGCCTCACAATTCTGCTGCCTACGAGTCTCCTGGGCACCGACAGTCTGTAAAATATTATAAATTAAAATCTTCCCCATGCACATTTCTGTTACAATTAGTGATTGATTTATTTTAGTAAGGATACGAAATGAATTAAGTTTTGAAGCACAATGATCCTTCACTTCGGTGCAGGGCAGGACGATGTCATCAGAGTTCGTTGCCAAGCCGCTCGATTTCCAGGCTGAGTTTCTTGACAAAGTGTTAGGACTTGAGTCACATTTCACACCGCACACTAAGCACCGTTTCCATCCATCTATTTCGGTGGGGGACATATTTTATAAAAATCAGGGCTTTGCTATAAATGGGAGTGTGGGAAGATGGAGGGGGCGCAAATCCGACCACCGTACTGTCCGGCGTCAGGTGCGCGCTTTAAAGACAGCGCCAGGCGGTACCATCTGCACGTGACACGGAAAACTCAAAAAAGGCATTTTCACTTCAGACCTTCCTTTTTTTTTCTTTTTTTTTTCCAGATCAGGACAAGCCGATTGATAGATGGGCACTACTACTACATCTTCATTTAATACACTAGGCCCTGAAAATAAATGGTGACTCATTGTTTCAGACTCTGATGCCAGCGTGAGTGAACAAGCAAACGGCCGCCATCGTCATCTGCACACTCAGTATGAGACCGTCAGCTGCTCCTGTCCTCGACGTCGGAATGGAGGAGACCCAAAGCGAGGTGTGCGCAGTCGCAACAGTCGCCGTAGGAGACACAGACCGTCGCGGAGGCTGCAGGCTGACGTACAGTTGGATCAGCGCGATTTAACGCGCAGAGACGCAAGCAAACGTAACGGGCAATGCGGGCTCTGGAGCGCACCGCGCGCAAAATGCGGAAGGCAACTGGAATTTATACACCTGATGGGCAGTGGGACAGACACAACCTACACATTGCTTTCCATGCATTTTTTTTTTGGTAATGGGGCAGAACATCCATCCATCCATCCATTATCCAATCCACTACAGTATATCCTAACTACAGGGTCACGGGGTCTGCTGGAGGCAATCCCAGCTAACACAGGGCGCAAGGCAGGAAACAAACTCCGGGCAGGGCGCCAGCCGGGGCAGGGAATTCCTTTCATTGCTCAAAGAGAGAAAGAGAGGAAAGGGACAGACATGGCAATGTCGGTGACTGGGGACAGACACGGGGCAATCGCTTCACGTCAGTGTCCACCTGTCATCGCAAACACAGCAGACTAGTCGAATCCTATCCAGGTGCATATTGGCACTTCCCATGCCTGTCAAGATTACTGAATAAATCCATCCATCCATCCATCCATTTTCGGAGCCCACTTATCCAAAGCAGGGTCACAAACGCACGGAATAACCACCGGACATGGCGCCACTCAGAGGGTTAATCTAACATCGCCAATTCAATTTATTCTTATAATGAAAAAATAAGACACACTGCTGTGCAGTGATGGAAAACAATGAGCATGTGTGTACGTCTGCCTTGTTAGACGTCTTACTCGGCTGACGCCTTTATCCTTGCAGACATCTGGCTCAAACAACTGGCTCCCATTTTTTTGTTTTTCCAGGTGGAGCAGAGGCAGGTGAAGTGACTTGTGCAGGGTCACACAGTGGTGTCAGTAGTGGGATTTGAACCCTCAATCTAGAAGTTTGCAGTCTAAAGTCATAGTGACACTGCTAGCCTTGTGCCCAGTGCTGGCACCTTGAATTAGATAAAATGGGAGTGATGAGGTCACATTATGTTATATAAATGGCGAATGTTATATGTTGCTTGGTTCATGAAACAAAACCACGACAATTACTTCAGTAATATAATGAGACTGAGCACTCAGGTCTTCGTATTAGATATTCAGCTAAACACACAATAAAGTGTCCGTCACAGAAAACACGTCACTTCTTGGAGGTTTTCTATTTGTCTTACAGTGCCAGTCAGCCGCAGTCGTGTATACAAAAAAGGCGCACGCGTTACTAAAGAATAAAACAAAATGTCCATTCGGAGAGGAGACTGGAAAGTCACTGGGGATCCACTGCGTGTTCAGTGTGGGCACACACAGCGTTACTGAGCCTGTTAAACATTCAAAAGTCCAACTTCTAATTGAATGGGGGCCTGCAAATGAAAAGGAAAAAATAATTTTCTTGAACTAATCCATCCATCCAGCCAAACATTTTGTGAATCTGCTTACTGTAAGGCAAGTCAAGTTCTTATGAGTACATTTAGGCAGATTAATTGAATATTCTTTGGTTGATGTCTTCATACTTTTACACCATGTGATATGAAGAAAAGATTAGGAGGAAATAACATTTTTATAATCACATCAGCTTTGGAAACATCCTCTAGATACAGAACAGTTGTGTAAAGAATATAACTTATTGTGAAAATAGATAAATGTACTGCATGTATGTATGAAAAAACAGTCAGATCGGCAGATCATAAAGGTTTGGGGCCCAATGTTTAATGTCCCAATAAATTAGAAAAAGGGCGGCACGGTGGTGCAGTGGGTAGTGCTGCTGCCTCACAGTTGGGAGACCCGGGTTCGCTTCTTGGGTCCTCCCTGCGTGGGGTTTGCATGTTCTCCCCGTGTCTGTGTGGGTCCAAATTGGCGATTGTCGCTTGGTGTGTGTGTGCCCTGCGGTGGGCTGGCACCCTGCCCGGGGTTTGTTTCCTGCCTTGTGCCCTGTGTTGGCTGGGATTGGCTCCAGCAGACCCCCGTGACCCTATGTTCAGATTCAACGGGTTGGAAAATGGATGGATGGATGATTAGCTGCCCCTTGGTAGTTGTGGTGTCCAAGTGAACACTCTTTAAATATGGAGTACAGGAGGAAGGGGCGGGGCTATCGGCAATTCTCGAGATGTGATGTCAGAGCTCTTCCTGTGGGTGTTTCTCCATTTTGAGATAAGAAATGGAAGAGAGGTGTTGGATGTTGGTATCATCTTATTAACCTTTGTTTCTCATGAAAGCAGCCCGAGAGACACTCCCTGTGCTGGCATATGAGGCAATCCACTTTGAAAAAAGGATGAGTGTCTGTATGACTGCATGTCTGTGTGCCCGCGCAGCTGCTATATCGCTGTTATTCTAACAGATGGCACACATTTCTAGTACTAACATACGCTGAATTTTTCATTCTAACAGATGGTGCTTCACAAACATTAACACTGCTTTTATGAATCCCATGTCATATGGCATATAACAGAGACATATGCATTGCATGTGCAATTCCAACAGAGGGTGCATCACAAATTTGTAGTAATGCATTTCTACAAATTTGTGATGCACCCTCTGTTGGAATTGCACATGCAATGCATTTTATTACAACATGCATCACAAAACACATTCTGATAGACGGTGCACTGCAAATATTAACACCGAGGTCTACGTTGATAAGTTAGACTCCAACCTGTCTTAGATGTGTAGCACAGCTAGTCTATATACAGTATATATATATATATAATATGTACATACATATACAGAGTTAGAAAAAGTATGTTTACTAATGTGAGTATGCATAACACAGAGTTTATCATTGTATTATTATTTATGAATTATTATTTGTCTTATTTGTCTTCTTATTATTGAAGTGTGCTTGAGTGTAGCAATTATAATCTGCATGTCTTTTTCCATTCAAACAACTGTAAAGTTACTTTTGCCACCCCGTAATGTAATAATAATAATAATAATAATATTTATATAGTCACACGCTTGCACACAGGGGACAGTTGAAGTTCTCTCGTAACTTTAATTCTACTGCTGCTCCAGGGGTTGGCACTGTGCCCCAATACCTTTTTTCTTTTGCCATCTGCAGACCAGATGATTGATGACTATAACACCTCTGATGTCACTTCTGGTGCCAGTCCACTTGGACCCGCCTCTTCCCATCAGAAGGACATAAAGCCAGAAGATCCACCATCTTAGTTAGTTCTGTTGTGAACTCCACAATTATTGCATGCTTTCTTTTTTTATTTTCTTTCTTCCAATAGTAATTATACGAGGTGACCAGGCTGGCACTGCTACTCTTTATCATTGTCTTGTCGTTCTCTTACTATATATATATATATATTTATATCTATTTAAAAAAATCTTGGTAGGCTTGGAAGGAGATGATATGTGATATTCTCGGAAGACAATTTGACGTCCCGTGAGACAAGGCAGTGAGACTAAAGGACAGCTGCTGTACAGGCTTATTTAAATGATCGACGAGCAGCGCGACAAGCAGAACTCGCAGCTCGGCAGGAGCACCAGAAAGACAGCAGCTGATCAGACCGCATCTCCTTAGTATGTGTCCAGCGTCCGTCCCCCCCCCTCAAGACAACGCAAGCGGCAGAGACGCAAAGTGTCTGGAGAGTAGTGCACCTGTGTGATGGGAGGGGGTGGGCGAGCAAAGCGAGCAGGGGGCAAAGCCCTCTAGTAAATATATATATATATATATCTATTGTCACACAAGTGCGCATGGGAGGCAGCTAAAGGGCTTGAGTGAAGGCAGTTCTGAGGCATGCTGGGATGTGGCAGAGTGCACTGACTCTTCTTCTCCTTTGCCTGTAGACCATTCCCGGGAGATTCCACCTGGCTCTCCTGACATCACTTCCGGGACCGAGCCAATGGAAGTAGATCTTATCAGCTCCAGCCCCTCTGACGTCACATCCGGGCGTGATCCAATGATTGAAGAACACGTGCCGATCCTTATGACCTCACTTCCTGTCTTCCCCTTTAAAACCCTGCCCCTTTTCTCTTTTCCCTCAGTCTTGTTGTGGACTCCGTTGTATGCACTTCAGTGCTGGTTGTCTGATAAAAAATGACTTTTGCTGCCAGGATACCATATTATACGGGTGGCTGCCCCAAACCTTTATCTGTTTATGTCTCGTTTTTGTGACAATATACAGTATATATATATATATATATATATATATATATATATATATATATATATATATATCTATACACAGAAATTGGGCCCATTTGAATGTCTATGCCTGCAGTAGAGCTGAGCAGATCTGAATTTCCTACTGTCATCTACAAGCCTGGAATTGACAGCAGCAGCTCACTTATTTAAGACAGAAGTTTTTATGCGTACATATTTGTTTGTGTGTGTGTATATATATATATATATATGCATATCTATACACACACATTTTTTTGTTTCAAACTTCTTTAACTAAGCATATCAGTACAATAAACACTGTGTTTACAAGTGTATGTGACAAATAAAATTTGATTTAATTTGATTTGTTTGTTTTACACACACACACACATATATATATATATAATTATATATATAACATTTATATATATATATATATATATAAAGAGAGAAAGCGATCACCTGATGAAGTGTCACCCTGTCCAGACGGACCCTTTTTTAAGTCACAGTACCCTGAACTGCACAGTCAAGTTCAGAAAGCGCATAAAAACAGATGGATGGATGACAATAGTGACAACCACAAAAGGGCTCAATTGAGACCCTCGTGTTCAGGTCACTTTGTGGATATCTGCTGATAATCCGTTAGTGTAGGAGACCCTTAAGAAACAGAATTTGGTGAAGGAGACACGGAGCACAATGAACACATCATCATCATCGTCATCATCATAATAGTAATAATAGTGATATGAGCCACACTTGAACGGGGCACTCACCTTGGTCCAGTTTCCCTCGGGTTACCCTGCAGTGCACTGAAGCTGTTAACACTAAAGGTGCCAGACTGATTCTTCACAGCAATGCCACAGGTATATCATTTTTCATTCCGAAAAGCCCCATCCACGTGAAGGTTCCACTGAGATCCTTTAATTTACGAAGATCTTCAACATCTTCATACAGTAAATAACCAGGACTGGATGGTAACCATTTTGTGAAATACCAGTGGGTCCTGGCATTAAAAAGGGCACTCACTGCATACAATAACAGGCTAAGTGTGGGCTTTCCTGATCTGGTAGTGCCCTGTAAGGTAGCCTACACTAAACAGACAGCTGTACATTACGTATTTCAGGTTTCTTTTACATATTAGGAAGTTTATCAGAGCACAAAGAACCAACTTCATACACAAAGAGCCGTCCCAGGATTAGTCAAGCAGGAGTTCTACAAGAACCTACACAAGCAAGCAAAGAAGCATGAAGTCAAATTAATGTTATTTAAAAGAGTGCAGTTTGGGCATCTGATCAGGCACCTGGTTAGCATGGCTCCTGGACCCCCCTGGGTTGAGTGTTTTAGACACGTCCAGCCAGGTGGACAACTCAGGACAGACCCCAGACACGCTGCAGAGGTGGAATCTCTCGGCTGGCCTTGGTATCCCCCTGGAGGAGTTGGAGGAGGTGGTGGACGTCTGGGCAGCTTTGCTTAGACTGCTGCCCCCATGACCCGGCAGACCCAGATAAGTGGCAAAAAACAGATGGGTGAATGGATGGATTATTATAATTGAATATTGGTTAAATACAATCCTTAATTAGGGGAAGCACCATGATGCAGTGGTAGTGCTGCTGCCATACAGTAATGAGACCAGGGATTGCGTCTCAGGCCTCCCAGTGTGGAGTTTGCTTGTTCCCCCCGTGTCTGTGTGCGTTTCCTCCGGATGCTCCAGTTTCCTCCCACAGTCCATAGACATGCCAGGTTAGGTGGACTGGCGATCCTAAATTGGCCCTCGTGTGTGCTTGGTGTGTGTGTGTTTGCCCTGCGATTGACTGGCATACTCGCCAGAGTTTGTTTCCTGCCTTGATCTCTATGCTTGCTGGGATAAGCTCTAGCAGACCCCCGTGACCCTGTTCAGAACAAAGCAGGTTAGAAGACGACTGACTAATATTTTACTTTTATTATTAATTATTATTATTATTAATATTACACCCTCAAGCCTCTTCAATCCAATTCAGGATAACTCAGGATGTGGAGCCTAAACTGGCAGGACAGGGTGCAAGGGGAGAACTACCTTTGGGTAGAGTGCCAGTCCATCACAATTTGAAAGTGACACCTCCTTCGGGGCATTTTGGAATCACCAGAGGGCACGCGGGGCGAAGCTGAAGTACCCGGAGAGAAGCCCACGCAGACACTGGAAGGTCGTGCGCACTTTACAAAGGCTTGCTATTCGCTGGAGCCATTATGAAGAAGCGCTAAATAGAACTCCCCCTTATTATTATCAATACTATGATGATGATGATGATGATGATGAGAACGGAAGTCTCTCGAACGGAAGTCTCTCTCAGGATGTATTTTGTGGCCCACAGCATGCAGATCAGGATCATCACGAAGGCCGCTTCACCGCACCCTGACAGCACGCTCGTGTTTTTTGTTTTTTAACTGAGAAACCCGGCAGTATTTTATGTTTCCTGTCGCTTTGACTTCATTACAGTTATTACATTTTTCAATTTGCAATTCTTTAATTTGAAATGAAGCTGAAGAACTTTTGGCTCCGTGCATTTTATTAAACACACGTGCAGCCGTCCGATAATTACAACTGAATAGAGCGCCTTAGGATTTGTTTACGCGTCTTAAAACTTGCAAAGGCTGCAAAATGAAACGTCCCGGAGGCAAACGAGTACACGAATTGAAACCACTTAGGGGGTCACTGGTGTTACGGCTGTTTAATGAAACCCCATTGACTTCCCCACATCATTTGGTAAGCCGCTCTCACAGTAGCTGATTTTTTTTTTCTTGCAGTTCGGGCCAAAGGGGCATCCCTTTCGGTAAATCCAGCGCTCCCATGACTTAAAAACAGCCCATAAATCATTTCGAGTAAAGTGGCATCAAGCCAACGGCGGCTGAGTAGCAATAAAAAGAGAAGAGTGCGGCCAGATCGACCTGCCTTCTGTTAAATCCAAGACCGAGACGAGCACGATGTTGAGAGGTTGCAGTTCTCAAACACCACCATGGATGTGTCAGGATCGCCTTCCACGTCCGCCTGTTGGTGCATCGGCAGGCGTGTGCCAGCAGGTGGCATCAAACTCCACCGATACGCACGGCGGACAGGCGCGTCCCCGTCAAAAAAAAAAGTCTGGCCAGAGAGAGCGCGCTTTTGTAAATACGAGCTATTAAAGTGTGATCCAATTAACAAAGCCATATTTGTTTCAGCAAACAGCTCGCTATTTCCCTCCAGGGCTTCGGACCAAATTAATGGCATTAGCTGAGTCAAGTCTGAATGGCGCAGGTAATGACGGCTGATAATTATTGGCAGTAATTACGCCTCACGTTGGAAAAGCTTGTCTGAGCCTTCGGTGTACCTGTCTGCACGTGTATTATTATTATTATTATTTTTTTTAAAGGAAGACCAAACATTTTACCACTCGGGAAAGTGCGACGGAATGCAGTTGGCCAACTTCCAGATGAAAAAGAAAAACAGCGGCGCTTATTCAGACAATTGAAAATCCGTGCGCGGGACGGGGCCGACCGTAACCTGCTTATCCTGAAAAACGAGCATTACATTACAAGAGATTGGGGGACGAGTGACAGAGTCGTCTGCATACTGATCGTGGATATACCTTCTCACGACCTCACATTCCCGTAATCACCGCAACCACAAAACGCATCAGGGAGAAACACAAAGCGAGAAAGACGCCCGCCACGGGATGGAGTCGCGATCTGTGTGCCCCGATTGATAATAATAATAAAAAAAAAAAGGATTACAAGGGAAACGTGCGTCCATCTTAAATAAAAAAAGGAAACAGCCCGGGCGGGAGGAGACACCGGCGACAATAGCGCTTTGGAATCGACAGGTGGCGCCCACTTGTTATGTACGTGCGGCAAATCGGAAACGTCCGTTCAATTCAGTTGAGGTCTTCAAGGCTGCATTTTCAGTCGAGTCCCAGCAATTAAGATATATTTACATCGGTGTGTCCGATGATTAGCTTATCGGAACATTTAAAGTGCGCATCTTCAATTTAAGAACTGCGCTGCAAAAAACAAACGCACAAAGTGAAGCACAAGCGCTTCCAGTTGGGACTAATTGAAACAAGCGCATGCACTGATAGATTTATTTCTGCTATTATGAAAAAATAATTAAGAACACCATGTAGCTCTAAATACTGTTACTGTGTTCTGATTTGGCAGTTCACACTTAACAGCTTAAAACTATGAAAATGGAATTAAAGAAGGGTTAGTGTTGTTGCTATTTGGGAAAAAAATAAAATAAAACACGAAAAGAAGCGGACATAAATCACATAAAAACAGAGCAACGTATTTAAAGATGGCTAGAGAGATGCGTGTAAAATGCACTATATAACAGAAAGATAATTAAACAGATAAAACACTAAATATAAGTGCGGCTCCTTGCAGCGATACCACACCCTTAGAAATGGAACTAGAAGCTCCTTTACTGGGTTGTATACTGGGCTGTATGGTTCCTCATAGGCACTTTGCTTGAGATGGCACCGCTTCAGGGTTCATTGCTAATGAAGTTGGTTCTTTAAATTTTGAAAAACTTCCTAATATTTCAAAAAAAGAAGAAGAAGAAGAAAAAAAATGAAAACAGAAATTATTAATGTTTGACGAGACAAGAAAACCGAAACTCGGCCTGCGTTACTTTGCGTAACATCAGGACCCTTTGGTATTTCACAAATCTGTTGCCATCTAGTCCTGGTTATTTACTGTATGCGGTGTGTTAAGGAGCTCAATGATACATTAAGTTTATTTCTAGAACCTTCACGTGGACGGGGCTTTTGGGAGCCAAAAATGGTGCCCGTATGGCATCGCTCGGAAGAAGCACACCGATACCTTTTTATTGATTTATTTTTTAAGAGTGCATGGGGTGGGGGTTGGGGGGGGTCATTTTTGCTTCCCAAAAGAATCTTCCACAGAAATGTTCCAGAAAGTTCTTTCATCTATTTAGAATTGTAGCGCGTTTGATAAATGAATAGAAGGTAAAAGATTTGAAAATCTCAATGGATTCCTGTTTTTTAAAAGGACTTACTGCACATAATAACGAGGCCTCACTTCAGGTTTTCATCTCTTATTGTCCTGCTAGGCAGCCCACTCGACATTAAAGACTTCTGGTTTGCCCACAAATCAGGAACCTTTTGGAAGTCCAAAGAGACCCTTTTATATGAAAGGGAACTTTCCAGAATAAAACTATTATTGTCAAGAGATGACACAATCCAGTAAAGTGTCCATCTGGAATGTAGATGGAGAGGAAAGTCACTATAGACCGGACAGAGAGACTGGAAAGGCACTATATGACAAGACGACACACAGATAAAATATACGATATAACAGACAGACACATAGAAACGACACTTTATTATTGAAACGCCTGACAGAAACACACAGACTGAAAACACTAGAAGATATGCTGTATATTTTGTAGTTAAAGTAGAGCACGTTGGAAAGATTTTCACTTTAACATTAAAGAGTCTTTTTCTGTTAGTGTCAAACCATCTTTAATACTTTTTATAAACACTGTATTGATAAAGACGACATATAATAGCTAAATAGATCTTAAAGACACTACGATAAACAGATAGAGACAGAGATAGATAGATAGATAGTGCATTTCACATTATCTATCTATATATCTATCTATTATATAGTGCCTTTCATATCTATCTATCTATCTATTATATAGCGCCTTTCATCTATCGATCTATCTATCTATCTATCTATCTAACAGATAATATTCAAGTATTTCAGACAATGAGACAAATCACACACACACACACACACACACAAAATCCAGAGGACGAGTATAAACTAAGATTTTATATTAGTTGCCTTACAAGAAATACAAAGAGGAAAATCATTCCGACTGAAGTGGCTCCGAGTCCTGATCTGATACGTTTTTTCTAAATTTAACATAAATGGTGTTTGCTGGGAATCGAGAAGACGATTACATTAATTACACTTCAGCAATAAGTACAGAATCAGTGTAAACATATACCATTTCAATTTACCGTAAAAAGCGCTGACTGTATGGACAAATAATTAATAAAAAAAGAGAAATAAAAAGTGAGCTCCTCATCAACACCAATAAGAGCTCTCAGTTTTTATTCCTCCCGTTACTGGTAACGACGAAAGCCCACACGGCTGAACGGTGATTTTTTTTTCCCCTCTACACTCTTATATTGCCGCTTATGCCCGAGTATGAAATATTA
The DNA here is from genome assembly GCF_016835505.1 of Polypterus senegalus. Taxonomy (NCBI): domain Eukaryota; kingdom Metazoa; phylum Chordata; class Cladistia; order Polypteriformes; family Polypteridae; genus Polypterus; species Polypterus senegalus. The sequence continues at coordinate 190,995,691 of NC_053160.1, forward strand.
TTATCAAATAAAAGCAAAACGAATGATTTTATGTGTGGATTTATCAATCCATTTCTTTATTTACTGTAATTGTCCTTTATTCTGTTTGTAGTGTGCTGACAGAATCACATTTTGCTTGCGCTGTAAAGCCCGAGTGACTTCATCCCGCCGTCCTTCCCATTCGCTCTGAATGCACCGATCACTGAGGACCGACGCCCGTGCGCTTCTCGCCGTCCTCTGCTCGGCTGCAGGTGTCCCTTTCTCCTCGATGTCACCACCACCGCGTGCTCACCAGTTCGGGCTACCCCCCGGCTCTGTCCCCGGTGCCGATGGCCGACTCTCCCGCTGCTCGCCACGGCTTTGCGTTCACCGCTCGAGCTGACGCCGGCGCTGCGCTGTCGTTTCCCGTCACTGCAAGAACCGAAAATCGGCGGGCGCTGAGAGCCGCACGGCTAGGATATGAAATTGCGGAAAAGACAAAAATGTTTGATAAACTCGAAAGAAGGCCGGTAACGCCATCGCACGCGCCCCTTGTTATACAATTCGGCCGTTTAAATTCTGCTTACTGATTTTTTTCCTTAGTATATTTATGAATAATAATTCGAATGCCTCCTAATCTGGAAAACGAACACAATGTTTTATACGTTATAAAATACACCAAATACATCAGGCAGCTATCGTTCATTTTCAATTGACTTTATCAAGCGTCTTACGAGCTTCAGTCTTTTGAGAAAACGAACAGGCAAGTAAACAGATGAAGGAAAAAAATAAAAATAAATAAGAGACCGCGGTGCCTTCCTTTTAGGAAATGAACGGGCCATTCGACTGCTTTTTAATTGTTAGTTCGATCGCCTTCCTCACATTCGCATGCGTTCACTTAGCGTTTGCTTTTATTAGTAAAGCATGAAGAAAAACATCAGGACCACCGTAAAAGTCGGAATGTTCACAAGTGGGCTTAAAGAGGTTTTAAAACTTCTGTTTCAGACATCACGGACAGTGCGGGAGCTCAAGGGATGACCGTCCTCGCCTGTCCGCCGGTGTCCGTGTCTGCATGTGCGACCACCGTGGAGGATCAGGACAACTCCGTGGGCCGGTGTGCGGTATGAAGGCATGGCGGGTCTGTTCGTGTGTTTGTACGTCTGTGTGCCCACGGGGTAGGCAGGACGTGTGTCACAAAATCGGTTAACACGGCAAAAGAAAATATGGCGTTAAAAAAGAACAAAACTAAAAATCAGGCCATCTGTTGATCGTTTGATTAGCTGATCTCCAACTTGTCCCAGCATCTCCCCCGAAACGTTTTAAAGATTGTCAAGATTTCCACTTCATTTCTATGACTTTCGATGTCGCAGCTACACCGACAATCTTTCACTTCTTAGCAGACGGCGCTTTAAAAAAACGAATTTCTACCTCCAGACAAGAAACTTGAAAAAAAAAAAATCAACACCTTAGACTGGGGTGGTGGGGGTAATTACTTAATTACTCATAATTAATAAACTTCAAATTAGACGAATAGAATTACTGCACACCGTCTAAAATCTGAAAAATCACGGCAATGACACAAAGACGAATACATCAGGCCTCGTGCGATCTGCAGACCTTCACCAGAGCGGAGAGCCGTGCGGCGGGCACCCCGGCCACGTATATTGGGGGCTGGGGGCTGAGCGCGGGATACACGGCGGGGGGCGCTGCAGGCCACCTGGGCAGAGCAAGTCGGGCCCCGTGCGGCGGCTCAGCTCAACGGAGAGCGCGGCCGTCATCAGCCCCGCACGGGAGCGGCGCATCACGGGTGGAATGAAACAAATGCAAACTGAGGAACGACTGACAGGGCGGATTTCATGCATTCGACGGAGTTCAAAATGTATCCCAAAAGTTTAGATACAAACTGTATATATAAACTATAGGGAGAGCGAGAGAGAGATACACACACATATATATATTTAGTGTAACTGTACTTTATTCTGTTTGTAGTGTGCGTTGACATTTTGCTTGCGCTGTAAAGCGCAATATATATATATATATATATATATATATATATATATATATATATATATATATATATATATATATATATATATATATATATACATTTATTGCATATATTTATATATAACTTTATTTCCTCATAGTAATAATTGCAGCTGAACCACCAAGTATCACTCACGCCGACGACTAGATAACAATAAAATACATAATACATAATCTAAACTAATTTTTAGTACTGAAGAATTTAAATACTAGATATGAGATAAAATAAATTGCAATAATGTATATGCTAACCGAAATGTAACGGATATTGAAACAGAAATCAGCAAAATGCAGTCTTGACCAAATTTTACGCCTCAACGTTGTGTACTGACAACTGAAAGATCTTGATGATGTAATACAGTATATTACTGTATATAGGATTATATAAACCGCAGTACCGGACAGATGTTTAGTAGTTTAGAAAATTAATTTTAATGTCAAACAGTAACCAGCACATAAAATTAATTTCTTGAAACGGCCGGCCCATGACCAGACCAGACCAGAGTCCGCGGCCCACCGGGCATTGCCCAAAGTCCCTAATGGCCAGTCGGCCCACATTCATTACATGTGTTGTAAATGAAAGCACATGGAAGATAATTCACAGCAAAAATAATGCAGTATGCCCACCACTACTACTACTAATTATAATAATTATATTAAACACAATTATTTCTGCAACACTTTCCATATACTGAATGCCCTTCAAAAGGCTTCACAAAATCCTAATATTAAATTATTCATATAATTACCATGCAGTATGTATCATGAAAGCAGATACCTGTAAGATAAATCAGTGCAATAGAAACATTCCTCACAACACTAACATGACCACTATAGTGCCACTCATAATTAAAGTATTTTTATATATTTATATAAATCGCACACATGCCGCCCCGTTCAAAGCGTTTCCCAGAATTTTCACATCCATCCGTTTTCCGGGGCGGGGCTGCAGGGCGGCTGAGGCCAATTCCAGCAATCATTGGGTGCCATCACGGGACAAACACACAGACACACACCAGGGGGCGTTGTAGCGATGCCAATCCATGTAAGCGGCATGTGTTTGGGAGGAAACCGGACCACCAGGAGTAAATCCAAGAAGAACATGCGAAGGCCACACAAGATAGACAGAGGATGTGAAGACAGATAAATTATAATAATAATAATAATAATAATACTAATATTATAATACATTTTATTAATAGAGCACAGTAGCCATTTTTAAAATGCTTAAAGCACTCACAGCATCCTCCATGTTGTGAGACAGCAGCTCTACCCCTGTGCCATCATGTCACCCATTTAAAATAGAAATATTAAAATGACATACAGGTAGATAGACCTGAAAGGCGCTATATAATAGAGAGACAGATACATGCAGTAGATAGAACAGGTGGACACATAACATCAGAGCACCTCAGGCCCTTATGTTTTTCTCCTACAACGTATGACATGGTGGACTCTTTAGTTGCCATCGAGAAGTGGAGAACTAAAACTGCAGGAGTCTAAATCCTGGAGAAAACCAGCTTTGGAGTCCGTGGCCATCATATTTCATGACCAAGTTTTATTGACTTCACCCAAATGGCCGCTGTGTCCTCCTGAGTGTTTTCCATGTGACAGATTGTAGATTTTGGTGACAAAGACAACAACAATCATCATCATCCACATTTCCCCATCTATGATGATGACCATCATCATCATCATCATCATCATAGTAATATCCAAGTTAAACGTCCTCGATTCAAGGTGGTCGTGTGTGCAGAGCTCTTCTCCAAATCTTCAGTGGCCCTGCTAATATTCCCAGTGACATTTCCCAGTCCAAATCCATCATCTCTGGATTATGTCCATCATGTCTGACTACTGCTATCACAAACTACTGAAGGGCTTTGCTTTTCCTAAATTTAAACCCTGACACCAATTGTCTTCATTGTGCTTTCAACACAAATCTTCTACTGTCTTTCTGAGGACCCCATCAGAGGCTCACTAAGCATAAAGACCCCTACGCCCCGGGGGTCCCACAGTTCAGCGTGAATTGAAGTGTCTGTCTGGGCCTTCTTTGATAACAAGGAGGTGAGTCCATAAGAACGTTTGCTGACCGCTCCATGTGTGTGTATTGACCGATGGCTAATCTCGTGTGATACTCGGCCATTATCAGTGTGGCCAGCGTAGAAATGCTTCATTTGCAGCCAAGTATGTGAATTTCAAAAGAAATATAAAATGCCGGGATGTTTCTGCATGATGAGGCAGAATGAGAGAAAAAGGAAAAGGAAAGCATAAGGGGAGTGAGACGCTACAGCAGTGAAGTCACCATTGAGCCAACGTCATTCCAGTTTGTATAGCGCCTTGCACCAAGCGCTGTAAACAAGTTCACATCTAAAGCACAGATGACTCCTTTTAACAAGCCCCGTCGTCCTTCCATTTCCAGTTTGGTGTCACCAGGTGTGACCACCCAGTCCAGGGGGGCTTTGGGGTGAGCACTGGACATGGCTGCAGTTCTCCTTCACATTTGTCAGTAAAGTCTGGCCACAGCGATGAGGATATTCTCCCCATCCTGAAGTTCACTAAGCCAACTCAATAATCTGATATACTGGGGGCTGTAAATACCCTCTGACATTTAGGAATTTATTTTAAGAAATGCGCTCGTCTTTCTAAATATTGACAGGTTATGGAAAAACAAATTAACCCTTCATTGTCCTTGTCTCACGTCCCACCTTTCCCAGCCTTCTTTATGGCTGACAAGTGTCTAGTTCTGTGGCCTTGTCAAGGTCCCTAAGAGCAGCCCACCCTTCTGTCTGCCTGACGTCACCCCCAATCAAATCAGCTGTTAGTTGTCCTCTGCAATCTCAAACAGTACAGTATGGAGTGATGTTGGTTAATGGCAAAACTCCAAGTCCGTGCATTACGAGAAGAATATAAAGGACAATGAACAATAGTTATTAACATATACAATGGCGGTAGGGTGTGTATTATATGAATACTCTAGAAATGGATGTAAAAATGTTAAAAAATAATAACACTAAATTAAGAAAACATACACATGACGTATGAGAGTTGATAACAGGGTACCACGTAGTGCCGGGCACTGTCCTCACTTTGGACGTGGATGGACGGTGGGCAGAATCTCCTCCTCAGCATCTCTGACGTGGTCTTCAGGCAGGTGTGCCGTCCACCAGCACCTGACCATAGCGCCCTCTGTTAGGGTGGCTGACCTCCCTGATAAATGATGTAAGGAGGTTAGAGGGTGCCCACCCCACTGGGAATGTACACCTTCAGCATGTTTTTGAGGATCACGTCCCACAGTGAGTACAGTTTTGGTGTTGGGTGATTGGCTTCATCATAGTCATCGTATTTCATTAAGAGTGAAAAATGACACTCACTCATGGGAGTCTGGTTTGAGGACCAGTAAGCCACTATGCCCTGCAGAATCAGGAGACTGAGAAGCACCCACGTGATGTCTGCAGTGACAGGGTGCCAGTGACCGTGACGATTCTGACGTGGATCAGCTTAGCCGTTCATTTCAACGAGTATTTTTTGTCGTTAAACAGATGAACAGAAATCTTCAGACTGGGGTGTAACGCGATGGTGCAGGATGGTCAGCACTAGTATGAAACCTGGAAGGTCAGAATCTGCTAATCAGGCGTCAGATTCAATGCCCAAGTCAACGTCTGAAGAGCAATTCACATCGTCGTCATCACAAAGCAAAGGCTCACTTTCAGTTGGTTCTAAAACTGCCTTTATGGCTTTTAGTCTTCCATGGTGTTTTTGGTCCAAGGCTTCATCCCTCTCATGAATACTGATGATGAGTTATCATAAAGTGGCAGAACACGTAGACATTTTCATGACTTTATTCAGGGTGATGTTATTTCATCCACAAGATGGCAGCAGAGTTCTGTCCCAAGTGTTATGTGAACTTAACTTTGTAAAGCAGATCCTTACACGTCACTCCGAGTCTGACTTGGGCTTAACCGTATTTACATTGAATGCCGAGCCGATTCACATTCAGGGTTAACAATAAGGATTCAAAAAAGCAAAAAAAAAAAAATCATTAAAATCTTAAAGGGAGAGATCAGTGCAGCTTTGTCATATTTGGTCAATTCCTGTTTAGCCCTGGATTGTGCATTTCTGGACTGACTCAATAAACGTTCAGACTGTCAGGTAACTTAATTCAGACAGGAGTTCAGTTAAAATCAAGAACTAACTGGAACAAAAACTCACATCCTCCTTGGACTGAGTGGGTAGCTGGGCCAGCAGTGACAAACAAAATGAAAATGACGTGAGGCCTCCAACAAAAAAGCCGAGGAGCAGGCCAGAGGCTTCACTGGTAACCCAGTCCAGACGACTCAAGACTTTGACCCATAGGTGTCCAGCATAGCAGGCTGCAAACATGGAGAGCTGGCAAAAGAACTAGAAATGTCACAAAACAAAGCAAAAGCCCTAAAAGGCGGAGGATTACAACAACAACATTTATTTCTATTGCACATTTTCATACAAACAGTAGCTCAAAGTGCTTTACATATTAAAGAATAGAAAAATAAAAGACACAATAAGAAAATAAAATAAGTCAATAGTAGTTAACATCGAATAAGAGTAAGGTGGTCCAATGGCCAGGGGGGACAGAAAAAACAAAAAAAAAACTCCAGACGGCTGGAGAAAAAAATAAAATCTGTAGGGATTCCAGACCACGAGACCGCCAGCCCAGTCTCCTCTTACCGTAAACCCCCAGCCTGTACACAAAAGGGCCACCAAGTAATCTTTATAAATTTGGATTTATTAGAGAAAAAAAAATACAAGATAAATGCTAAAAAGAACAATAAAATGAAAAAGGAGTTCCCTAAAAGACAGTCCTAGAGAAAACAAGTCCATATCCACAATCTGGAATGAAAAATCGGGAACAGAAGCAAAATACATCAAGAAAAAGCGAAAATCCAAATAAAAGAGCAATACTCGTAAACTCCTAACAAACACAATGATCCCCTACTCCTGAGCCTTCTCAGCTGACTTAAAAAGCCAAAGGGGGTCTTAGGAGCTCCGCCCACAAAGCACAAAGAGCTTAGGCAAACTTCAAGTGGCAGAGCACAATTAACTAATTATGAATGAAATGAACAGAAATTACCTAAAATATGAAAAATAATAAACAAACAAACCCATAAGCACACATTAATACATAACACCCACCTCCAGGGGGGTCACTTAGCCAGGATAAGCCCCTCTTAATGTTATGTTTGGCTTCCCCACCCATGTATGCTGTTACTATTTGGATTTTTGGGACTTAATCCCAGAGGTATTTCAGATGCCCCCTCGCCCAAAGCGTGGCTCTATCTGCCATCAAAGGCACCATAAACACAAGAAAGAGGAAATGGAGACTTCAGCAGGTGCAATGATACTGCAGCACACAATGGACAAAACTGACTGAGGCGAACAGGCCTCAACATAAAACAAAAAGCTGACTTCACTGGTCAGTTTCACAAACAGGCCGCACCCCAGGCAGCCAGGCCCCATACTCAAAAGGCAGGAGTTAAGGCCTACACAGGCCCCATTGAGCATCAGGCTCGTTTGACATTTTAGAATACTTTAAGTGCACAAACTTACCCTTTGAGGAAGAGGATAACCAAAAACCTCTGGCTTAAAAGGGACAAAGCGAAACAAAGATATTTAAAATTCAAAGGATTTAGCATACAGTGGTACCTCGGTATACGTCCTTAATCTGTTCTTGATCCTTTGACTTATACCAAAGTGGACGTATACCAAACACATTTTTCCCATAAGAAATAAAGGGAAAATGATGAATCCGTTCCCATGAAAAAAATCCTATTGTTATTGGAATATTATACATTGATGGGGTTGTATAAAATAATTTTAACACTAGTTAATACTAAAACACATAAATACGAAAGCAATTAGATGAAATAAATGAAAATTTAACCTCACTTTACTTTTTAATAACGTCTTCACAATCGTAGATACCGGCATACGCTATGCAGCAACCAAGTCCCAGATATGCATGCCACCTTCATACTTTTCAACAATCAATTGAAATTTGCGTTATAGCGCGGGTTGTTCACTGAATGCTAGCAACTGGCGTACTGACGCTCGTGGGCAGTCGTGGCTTTGTCTCGAGAGAGGTGAACAAGGGCAGCGCGCGTGGTGTTCAAGCACGCCACTCATATTCCAAACAGGAGGTATACCAAGTCGGACTTATTCCAAAGCGGGCGTATACCGAGGTACCACCGTATAACAAAACAAGAACAAAAACAGCAAGGCACAAAGGAATAAAGGGGCAAAAACATCAAACAGAAAGGGTTTGAGTAAAACGGCTAATTCAGCGATTAGAAACCAAAAGATAAAACAAAGGAACCAGAAAATCCAACACAGTAAAAACTCACAATCCACAACACCCCAGCTGTCCCTCACTGTCCCTCAGCAGTGACATCATGGTAGCCCACCTCAGAAGACAAAGAATGTTAGCCTTGCAGCAGAAATACACAAGACATAACAATTCAATTGTAATTACAGAAGGCCATGTTAGATGCTATGTTGTTCCCTAGTATTTTCATACAACATTTGGTAAAGTTTTTATTAAAGTATTAAGGCCGTCATGTGAGCTTTCTCACTATCTGAGATCTCTTTATCAGGTTAGTTTTGTTTAAAGACTTTACAGTTTATTTTTATTTGTTGTATAGCCCAAAATCACACAGGAAGTGCCGCAATGGGCTTTAACAGCCTTTTGACAGCCCCCCAGCCTTGACTCTCTGAGAAGACAAAGAAAAAACTCCCAAAAAAACCCTTGTAGGTAAAAAATGGAAGAAACCTCGGGAAAGGAAGTTCAAAGAGAGACCCCTTTCCAGGTAGGTTGGGCGTGCAGTGGGTGTCAAAAGTAGGGGGTCAATACAATACAATACACAGAACAGAACAATTCCTTAATACAGCATAATAATAAAAATTTTAGAAGTACGGAGCAGAATGTAACAGTAGATGATCACATAATAAGATTTGGATATTTTTAGAGTCCTGCAGACCTCATCCATCAGCTGCCTCCCCATTTGGCCATGCCACGGCTGAAACGTTGCTCCGATGAAAGGACCCCTCTTTCCCATGATTCCTGTGATCCTCCATCAGGGATGACTTTACCATAGGCAGGCAAACAACTTGGCAGGTGGGCCGTGGCACCAATTGCCACATTTGGGTACTTTCTGGTCACTGAATTCCCTGCTTGCTGTGAAAGATCGGTGAGACTCTCTGATCTGCAGCCCTGGCACATATTTTTTGCCCAGAACTCATTTTTCATCAAATCGTCTGTCACAGAGAACAGAATTGACATCTTTGTGTATTTGGGACACTTCAAAGTTTTGTTTTTTTTGCACTTTTAAAGAGGTCCCCCAATCTTGGGCCTATGCAGGCCTGAAAACCTGCCTCTTGAGTTTGGGGGTCTGGCTGCTTGTGGATGAGGCGGACTAGTGAATTCCTGCTTTGACTTTATTTGAATATATTTTAATGTTTGCACTCCGATTTCCCCATCTTGTCTGCTGCAACTATGGAAAATAAAAATTTGTGCATTAGCATGAATAGACATAAAAGTAATTATCAGCTTCTATAAGCATTAAATTTAGTGTAAATTAGATATGTCAATATTTGTGGGGGGTATGGGGTACCGGACCCTCTGATAAGAGCTGTTTGGTCTCTATACGATCGGTGTCAGAGCCTGGTCCGCATTGCCGGCAGTAAGTCGAACCTGTTTCCAGTGACAGCTGGACTCCGCCAGGGCTGCCCTTTGTCATCGATTCTGTTCATAACTTTTATGGACAGAATTTCTAGGCGCAGCCAGGGTGTTGAGGGGGTCCGGTGTGGTGGGCTCAGGATTGGGTCACTGCTTTTTGTAGATGATGTTGTCCTGTTTGCTTCATCAGGCCGTGATCTTCAGCTCTCTCTGGATCGGTTTGCAGCTGAGTGTGAAGCGGCTGGGATGAGAATCAGCACCTCCAAATCCGAGAGCATGGTCCTCAGCCGGAAAAGGGTGGAGTGCCCTCTCAGGGTTGGAGGAGAGATCCTGCCCCAAGTGGAGGAGTTCAAGTATCTCGGGGTCTTGTTCACGAGTGAGGGAAGAATGGACTGTGAGATCGACAGGCGGATCGGTGCGGCATCCACAGTGATGAGGGCTCTGCATTGGTCTGTCGTGGTGAAAAAAGAGCTGAGCCGTAAGGCAAATCTCTCAATTTACCAGTCGATCTACGCTCCTACCCTCACCTATGGTCATGAGCTGTGGGTAGTGACCGAAAGAACGAGATCGCGAATACAAGCAGCTGAAATGAGTTTCCTCCGCAGGGTGTCTGGGCTTTCCCTTAAAGATCGGGTGAGGAGCTCAGAGTAGAGCCGCTGCTCCTCCGCATCGAGAGGAGTCAGATGAGGTGGCTCGGGCATCTGATCAGGATGCCGCCTGTGGGCACGTCCAAGACCCCGAGAAGACCCAAGACACGCTGGAGGGACTATGTCTCCCGGTTGGCCTGGGAACGCCTTGGGATTCCCCTGGAAGAGCTGGAAGAAGTGGCCGGGGAGAGGGAAGTCTGGGCCTCTCTACTCAAGCTACTGCCCCGCGGCCCAATCTCGGAAAAGCAGAAGAGGATGGATGGATATGTCAAGCAAATAGTTAAATAATGGCATTAGTCATATTTCATTAGTTAAGCTTGAAGCAAAAATCACCAATATTAGGTAACTTGGAAAGATAGAGCAGGAAGAGAATGACGTACAGAAACTACCTGAGGACAAAAGGGGGAACAAGGAGAACACCAGTTGTTTGAAGGCCAGGAAGCAAGGAATGATACTAATGACGAAACACAGAAAATGTTGATGGCCATGGAAGGCACGTGAGAAGCCAGCTGGAGTAGTGAGTCAGAACAGACAGCAAGGGCATTGTTTCAAATGAGGTCAAGATGATAAGAAATGATTATATAAACTGTGATTCTTTGCTTGTTCGGGGCTCAGCTCAGTTTGGCCTAATTGGGTCGAGTCCGTTTTATGGTTTATTGCAATAAATCTAATTATTCTGTTCGCCTATCCTTCGACTCCTAGAGCCTTCATTTAAAGTGAGAATCTTCATCGTATTTTTCGCTTCGACACAACAAAAGTTCAGCATCGTCCATTTCTGCCTCGTCCGAGTTTGCGGATGGATACGCAGCAAATCTTCACCAATGCATCCGGTGTTCTGTTTAGTCTTTAGGGTTAACACATTTAGCGTTTTGAAACATTAATTACCACGTGGATCAGTGTTAAGGCTTTAATGACAGACAGGATCAACCAGCCGTCTTGTTTGTGACCACAACATGTCCTCAACGGCAGAACAGTCGTAGCTCAGCTTGTGTTTGTGCAAAATGAATTGCCAGCCAGAACTACAATGTCCAGAACTGTCCACAAAAAAGAGCGATGAGACCAATGAAATTTACAAGAAAAGAGGGAGGGCAATGAAAACCTCGTCAAATAAAGGAAACGGATGCTTTGAACTATGCAAGCAGAACTCTGGAACAGCAGAAAGGTCTGTCCGTTGTCTCATGTGTTAAAATGTGCCGACCTCACAATGCATTTGTGGTGCCATCGAAATTTTGAAGCTGCGGGAGTTGTGTAGTCCATCATGGAAATTCCGTATTCTGACCATCTCAGGTCAAAGTGATCCAGCAAGTGACGCACACTCCGACTTGACCTCGTGTAGCGTGACGCTGGCCCAAGAGACGCACCGAACTGCAATGACTATTAAAGGCTCAAAAGGGTGAAGAAAAGAAAGAAAACTCAAGGAATGCCCCGTGACTTAAATAAACCCCTAAGGTGACTGCAGGCCTCAAAGAGTTTCAACGCATACTGACGTCCTCCCCTGGAAAAACAGACAAAAAGAGGACATGAAAGGATCCAAAAAGCACAGCAGCTCAACTTGCTAATGCTGCAGAAATTTGGGTCCTGTGACTTAAACAGACCTCTCAGGTAACTGCAGCCCTAAAGACAGCAGCGCCCGAGGGTCTTAGCGCATGAGGAGGACTGGCTGCTTTGCACCAAGCATGTACGGAAATGTCACACCTGCGTCCACGTGACCCTCTTTTATGACGCTTTCTGATCCGACGTGATTCCCTAACCCAAAGTGATTTGCACTTACAAATCATTTTGATTTGAGTTTGTCAATCTCAAATTTCAACCACCGTTCTTCCCCCTAGCTGGAGGTCAGATTCTTGTTGAATGTCCCTTTTTGTTCAGGTTTGAGTCTTTGACTTCTTTTGTTTATTATTTGTGCTTCTCCCGATGTTGGTGTTTTGTGGGCGGATTCCCAAAGGGCGGAGCCACCTGTTCGTCACTGTAAAGGATTGCACTCAGCCCTATAAAGGCGGGGACGAGTCACAGTCCCCTGCGGTTCATTTAAATGCACCTGGGAGGTGACGAGTGTTTCTGTCAGATTCTCCCTTTGCTTTTTTTTACCACTTTGGACTTTGTTTGCCTTTGTCTTTTTCAGGCATTTCCTTTTTGTCTTTTGTGCTCCACGGAGCTTCTGCCTGTTAGAAAGCATTTTTGGTGAAGAATAAATCTTTTTAATTTGTAAAGATTTTTTTTGCCGTCTAGTGGGCTTTTTAGGAAGTTTTTTGGGAGTTTGTGCTTGTGAACTCTCAAGTTTCATGACCCACTTGAAAAGTTGAAAACCAAACGAGTTTTATAACACTTTGAAAAGAATATTTTTCACCTGAGCAAAGTAACTATTGTCTAACAAAGTTGGAGAAAAGTGAACTGTGGCACACGTCTGTGAACCATAGAGGGCCATTTTATGTCACGGCGCGGCTGATTGGGTGATGACATCACGCATGGGTGTGTCTGCCATAAATTATTCGCAGGCTGTAAAGTGTGAGGTGGAATAAGCTTACAGTAAGCATGCGGGGTGCACATCGGGCAGGGGGCACAGCAGGTTGTCCCGAGGCCTTAACTGACAAACACAGAATATAATGTGCTGAAGGATTCCCAGGGGTTTACTATTCCTGGAACATACGTAGGGATGGACGGTACAGGATATTCACAGGAGGCCAATCACCCCACAAGTTGATAGGTGGCTCCCTTGTCCCCATTGTGGAGTTTAAGAGAAGGTGCGAGTCCAGGGTTGTAGGGACACCTGTCGCCACCAGGGGGAGCTCTGGTTACTCGGACACAAGCCTAATGCACACATTTTCAGGCTGTGAAGGTGACAGAGACAGTGGAACAATATGGCAGCTTCACTAACCGATTTGGGCGCTTCGACAGTTCTATTCATTTCTGTCCTGACGGGAGCTTCATTTTCTTTTTCTCCTTGGCTTTAGCACCAGATATTTTATCACTCTGCTGTGGAAGATATTAATATTTGAGACAAAAATTAGCCATTTCTACATTTTGTTTGTCCCTTTGTCATTTGAACTTCCACCATTGTAAGTGTAATGGCCATATTTGTTATACTGAATTAACGTGTTTACCTTTGGTAGCTGATTAGCCGTCAGCACATTAGAGTTGAACAAGAAAAACAAGCAAAAAAAAAGAAAAACGGAGAGCCATGTGTGGCGAATGGCCAAAAGCAACTTGAGATCAGGACAAAAGTTTCGACAAATCGCCTCTCAAAGTCTGTGCCGTGTTGGTACTTGTCACTAATCTGCCTCCATTAAGGGGCCGTCGAGCACAATGCCCACGAAGCACCACGCAATGCTCGACTGTATTTGCCTCCTTGTTGTTCTTGGCTCTCTGTTGCTTCTCCTGTCAATTTACAGAGTGAGGGATTACAGAAGAGAGATAATTGACATAATCAGACACTCGCCTCTGGCAAGCATACCTGGATGCTAAAAGACGACAATTACTTTCCCCCAGAAATCCCATTGGAAAGACTTATTTACAAGGAGATAACAGCTGCACAGTTTCACATTAACTGTTATTTCTTGATAAGCGGAGAAACGTCGATTGTGTGTCGTAAAGTCGCTGCTCAAAATGTGAACTCATTGAATGAACGTCGCTGTTTATCTTTGAGCCAGACTTGCCCTCGTAAAGATCCAGCGCTCTCCTAATTCAACATTTCATACAGTTTGGTTTCATTTTCAACTCATCGAGTAGGCATCGCCATTTATCATTAAACTGGAGTTTTTTAACGAGTTCCCCTCATTGTAAATGTTCAGCCCTTTTCTAATTAAGAACTTTACACAAGTGGTTGAAATAACTCATTGAGTACGCACTGCTGCTTATCGCCGAAACAAACTTTCAAGGTTTTAATAGTTGCAAATATCCACGGCTTACCTAATGGAAAGTTTTTATTTTGTAACAAAAGACAAAAGAGATCAAGAAATGGGGCACCAAAAGGCACACATGGCCCATATTACTGTTGGCAAAACAACAAACTCACATTCAAAATAACACGAGAAGGTCTTCTCAGACCCGAGTCCAAGTATGAACTGATTCTTGGTGGTGGATTTTCTGATTTTAAGTCCTTCCAGCAGGATGAGGTGGGAGCAGACACACGGATACAGGAAGTGACATCAGAGGTGTCACCGCCGTCAGTCCTCCGGCATTAGGACACAGCGCCACCTCCTGGAGCGGAGGGGAATTACAATCACTAGAGCCCTTATTAATTAAACATTGACGTTTATTGTGGAACTGGAGTTTTATCTTTTTAACAAGCTTCTCTTGTTTTAAATGTCAGTGCCTTTTTAAATCAAGAATTTTCTACAGGTCATTGAATTAAATCATCAAGTAAACATTACAATTTTTCCACTGAAACAAGTGTTTCTCATATATGTATATCTATTTATACAAACCGGATTCCATAAAAGTTGTGACACTATACAAATCGTGAATAAAAACTGAATGCAATGATGTGGAGGTGCCAACTTCTAATATTTTATTCAGAATAGAACATAAATCACGGAACAAAAGTTTAAACTGAGAATATGTATCATTTTAAGGGAAATATATGTTGATTCAGAATTTCATGAAAGTTGGGACGAGGCCATTTTCCCCACTGTGTGGCATCTCCCCTTCTTCTTACAACACTCAACAGACGTCTGGGGACCGAGGAGACCAGTTTCTCAAGTTTAGAAATAGGAATGCTCTCCCATTCTTGTCTAATACAGGCCTCTAACTGTTCAATCGTCTTGGGCCTTCTTTGTCGCACCTTCCTCTTTATGATGCGCCAAATGTTCTCTATAGGTGAAAGATCTGGACTGCAGACTGGCCATTTCAGTACCCGGATCCTTCTCCTACGCAGCCATGATGTTGTGATTGATGCAGAATGTGGTCTGGCATTATCTTGTTGAAAAATTCAGGGTCTTCTCTGAAAGAGATGACATCTGGATGGGAGCATATGTTGATCTAGAACCTGAATATATTTTTCTGCATTGATGGTGCCTTTCCAGACATGCAAGCTGCCCATGCCACACGCACTCATGCAACCCCATACCATCAGAGATGCAGGCTTCTGAACTGAGCGTTGATAACAACTTGGGTTGTCCTTGTCCTCTTTGGTCCGGATGACATGGCGTCCCAGATTTCCAAAAGAACTTCGAATCGTGACTCGTCTGACCACAGAACAGTCTTCCATTTTGCCACACTCCATTTTAAATGATCCCTGGCCCAGTGACAACGCCTGAGCTTGTGGATCTTGCTTAGAAATGGCTTCTTCTTTGCACTGTAGAGTTTCAGCTGGCAACGGCGGATGGCACGGTGGATTGTGTTCACTGACAATGGTTTCTGGAAGTATTCCTGAGCCCATTCTGTGATTTCCTTTACAGTAGCATTCCTGTTTGTGGTGCAGTGTCGTTTAAGGGCCCGGAGATCACGGGCATCCAGTATGGTTTTACGGCCTTGACCCTTACGCACAGAGATTGTTCCAGATTCTCTGAATCTTCGGATGATGTTATGCACAGTTGATGATGATAGATGCAAAGTCTTTGCAATTTTTCGCTGGGTAACACCTTTCTGATATTGCTCCACTATCTTTCTGCGCAACATTGTGGGAATTGGTGATCCTCTACCCATCTTGGCTTCTGAGAGACACTGCCACTCTGAGAAGCTCTTTTTATACCCAATCATGTTGCCAATTGACCTAATTAGCGTTTATTGGTCTTCCAGCTCTTCGTTATGCTCAGATTTACTTTTTCCAGCCTCTTATTGCTACTTGTCCCAACTTTTTTGGGATTTGTTGACACCGTGAAATTTTGAATCAACATATTTTTCCTTTAAAATGATACATTTACTCGGATTAAACGTTTGATCTGTCATCTACGTTCTATTACAAATAAAATATTGACATTTGCCATCTCCACATCATTGCATTCAGTTTTTATTCACAATTTGTTTAGTGTTCCAACTTTTTTGGAATCTGGTTTGTCTAATATATATATATACTGTGATAAAATAATATCACAAACAAAAGATAAAGTGTTGGGGAATTGCCCCATATATTCCTTGTACGCAATTATTGGTCAAAACTGATTTCCAAATTAAATCAGACATTCGACAGCATGGTTACAGATAGGCTGGTATTTATACATTAGCCAAAACGGCAAAAATGCAATGGGATCTTGAAGAAAAGTTCATTCCAAATATTGTTTTCACTAAAGTTTTAAAGTAAAAGTGAAAATAATGCATATGTAACAATTCCCATGGAAATAACAATCTCTTAAAACTGAATATCCGGTGTGGCGAGCGGCTGGGGTCGGTACCAGCCGGGACACCCAGGAGGACCAGAAGAGGGCTTACACCTCCTCCAGACCACAAGGGGGCGACCGCCCTGCTGGCTTTGGGGACCACGGGAACGAAGCTTGGAAGCTCAACCCTATAGGGGCCCGTGCTCACCACCAGGGGGCGCCCCAATGCCTGTGGAGCCCTGGCCCTCAGCACTACCGCCACACCTGGAAGAAGACCAGGGACACCCGGAGGGCTTCCGGATGCACAGCCAGTACTTTTGCCACACTGGGGAGTGCCAGCGGAAGCTAATCGGGAAGCACCTGAAGCACGTCCGGGTGGGGGTAAAAGGGGGCCGCCTCCCTCCATTCGAGGGCTGGAGTCGGGAGTGCAGAAGACAAAGTCTTGGCATTGTGTGAGGGCCTGGACTTTTGGGGACTTTGGGGGTTGTGTGTACACAACAATATGGAAAATAAACGTGTGTTGGTGTTTGCACCATCGGTGTCCGCCTGTCTGTGTCCGGGCCACAGTCCACACCGGTAAACCAAACCCAGGGGTGGGCGAGTAAAGTGAGCAGGGGGCAGAGCCCCCTAGTATATGTGTAAAAAATCCAACGTCTGTCTGTCTGTCTGTCTGTCTGTCCGCTTTTCATGAGAGAATTACTTCACGGATTTGGATAGTTGTTTTTTTTTTTGCTACAATTTGCTTGAACATTCCCGTTGATTTTGCACTTTTCTCATCGTGCTAAGTATCAGAGTTCGGTTGCGGCACTGATTTTTTCGTGGTAATCCGAGAGAGACGCAGCGGGCTAAGGGGAGGGGGAAGCTTAAACATTGGGACTCTGGCAGGGCCCTCCTAACTCATGTGCCAGCACCCATTCGAGTCGCTCTACCTGTCGCCACATGTTGGAGCGCACGTCGCCTCCACTTAGCTAGCGCTGTCTGTTGGTTCAGCAGACATTATCATCTACCGATTGTTAAGGAGTAACGTTTGACATTTTGGAGTGAGAGATCAGAGCTCCATGTGGTTTAGAGGGCACCCGCTCATTGGCAGAGATATCACGGCCACGCAGGAGGCGCCATCCCGTCTGAGCTCAGCACAATCAGATACAGTGCCAGCGTTCAACATCAGAGCGTACCCACCTTCCGCTTGGCCAGGATTACATTTTATTATTGTATTGATTTTTAAAGTTGGTCCTGTTTCACTGCCACGTGTGCGGAGCCGTGGGGGACAGCCAGTACTGACTATATCTCGATGTGTGTCACTTCCTCTCTTTCTATGTATAAATATTATTCCTAACCAAGAACTTTGTTCATTTGAAATCATCACACAAACATCTCCATTAATCATTAAACTGAACGTTTCTCACTCTGACTCTCCAGCTCCTTCCTAATTCCGAATGTCGTGCAGGTGGTGGGATTAACTCATCGAGTAAACACCAACATTTTCTGCTTCACAAGCATTGCTCATCCTACACGTTTCTAGCTCATTCCTAATTGAGAATTTTCTGCAGGTGGTTTCATTTTTAATCATCAAGCAGACTTCTCCATTAAGCGTTGATCGGGACTTTACATCTTCTAACAAGCTGCTCGAGTTGCACACATCTCTTTCCTAATGGACCTCTTCATACAGGTGCTGCTGGTGTTGTGAACTCGAGAGTCCTTAAGCATGCAATTACCAAAAAATACTCACTAGAAGGGGAAAATGACCATTAAGCCCCGGAGAGGAACAAAAAGAACAGCAGAGAATCTTAAAAGATTTATCTTCACAATAAGAAGAGCCAAAGAGCAAAGGAGCCCTAGAAGGCAACGGCTACACAAGGCGATCCCAGAAATGTAAGCAAAGTCCCAATCCCGAAATCCAAGAGGCTCAAAAAATCCAATAATCACCACCATGACGAGCGCATTCAGAATGAACCTCAGGGGACTGTGGGATTGAGTGCAGGTGGCGCCACCTCTTGGGGAATAACCCACCAAACACACGGGACATCGGACAAGTTACACGAATACAGAAAAACGAAATGACAAGGAACCGTCACATAAACCAAGGAATGAAAAATGAATAAAAAAAAGACATATAAACAGCATTTGAACCTCGGCCAGTGGGTACAAACGGAACTGGTGTGACCTTCTCACTTACCTAATGAACATTATTGTGCCTACAATGAAAGCAGCAGACCATGAGACCAGAAAGATAAGGGACCGTCGGCCGGCATCCTTACCTGGCTGGGACGCCATAGAGATGGAAGGACATGGAGAGACGGCATACATGGGGGACTGTCACCCCTGGACATGCCAGTTTGGCTGCAGTGGCACCACGGTCTCCCACAGGGCATCATGTGACATGGAGTTTGTTAGCTCAGCCCTGTTGGGTTCCATGGGTGCTGCTGAGAAGACTGGGCAGCCATCGTTTATTGGACCCTCACCCAGGGCCGGATTAAGACCCTTAGATGCCCTAAGTCATTTTGGTGCCCCCTTACACTCGTAATTCAAAATATTAAAGCAATAACAAACTAGAAATTAAAATGTTATTTTATTATTGAAAATTTGAAAATTAAACAAAACATACTTATAGTAAGAAAGAAAATAATATTCATTTTTGTGTGCTTCGTTTTATTTTTATCTTAATAATTGTCTCCTACTTTTTTTCCTTGCAAACTCTTGGATTAGATATTTTGTTAATAAATCTTTATTAGTAAAAAAGTATTTTATCCAGCTGTACGATTTTCACTTGTACATAATGTAAATGTATTTTAAAATATCCAAGAAGAGAATTCAATAGACTTACCAGAATATTTTTTCCTCAAACTAGGATGATTTTTTGGTTTTGCTTAAAACAGAAAATAACGCTTTCTATGCACTAGAAATGTATTTTACGTTAAATAACAGATCATTCACGAAACACAGCAGTTACGTGATAATAATGTTTAATTAACTATTATTTAAAAACATAAAAAAATATTGTTTTGAATCGAATTCTTTTCACATAACTTGGCGTTTAAGGGAATCACCATGAAACCGGAATTGCCCATCGTAGATGGCACCAGCATGCAGAGCGCACTGTAAGGCGCCATCTACGAACGGTGACGGCATAGCGAGGTACAGGGAGACATTATTAATTTTTCATAAAATGTTGAAAATGGCTATTAATTTAATGAATTTAATAATTTATGTGATAAAATGTTTGTGGTGCCCCCTTTACCCTTGATGCCCTAAGCATGTGCCTACTTTGCTTATATGGTTACATTAATCCAGCACTGCCCTCACCTCACCCAGAAGTGATTCTGAACTATGGCTTTGGATCACTGCAAGTACTTCCGGTTGGGACATCAAACCAGCAGCCTGCCACCATTCAAGGAGCCCGAGTTGGAAAGAAGAAGGGCGAAGCTCACAAGGAGGAGGAGTGGAGGGAGGCATTGACCAGTGAGAGAAAGAGAGGAAGAAAAAAGAGTGAGAATTGCAGAGTGCAGAGTCTTGTGCTTCATTAATGTGCTTTCTGACTGTGGTTGTGGTGTGGGAAACACTTAAAAGAAGAGTTTCCCACAAATAAAACCGTCTTCTGCTGTTATATTTGTGTCTGAGGCTGCTTGTGTTGAGTGTTTGGGGAGCCGGAGCGCCCCCGGTGGCCACATCAGAAAGATGGGAGTCAAGAGCAAGAAAAAAAAGAAGAAGCCACAAGTGGAAAGACTAAAAAGTTAAACATCAAAACCAAAAGCAAAAGCCAAAGTCACAGCTGAAAAACAAAAGCACGGATCATACACACAAACAATTAAATTCCATGCTGATTCTTAGGCTGGGCGGCACGGTGGCGCAGTGATTAGCGTTGCTGCCTCGCAGTAAGGAGACTTGGGATCGCTTCCCGGGACCTCCCTGTCTACGTGGGTTTCCTCCCACAGTCCAAAGACATGAAGGTGAGGTGGGTGGTCCTAAATTGTCCCCAGTGTGGGTGTGTATGTGTGTGCCCTGTGGTGGGCTGGCGCCCTGCCCGGGGTTTGTTCCTGCCTTGCACCCTGTGCTGGCTGAGATTGACTCCGGCAGACCCCTGTGACCCTGTAGTTAGGATATAGCGGGTTGGATAATGGAGGGATGGATTCTTAGGCTTGTATCTGCAAACTGGAATAATCCGGAAGTGTAAGGGACTAAAACTTTACAAAAAGCTCCAAAAATGGAGTTTTTATTATCTCATCGAGTAGACACTGCTGTTTTACACTGAACGGGATTTTGAATGTCTACACGTCAAGGAGGAGATTCAAACATCCAGTTGTCACCTAATGAAGAATTCTGTACAGGAGGCAATTTAATTTAGCGAGTAATCATCGCCATTTAGTGCTGAACTGGACTTTTAACTTTCTAACAGTCTTAATATCAAACTCTCTCCTAACCCTAAACCTTACACAGGTTGGTGAATTATTCACTCATCTGGCACACCGAGCTCTTTAGTGCTGAGACCACCTTGAAATATTTCTAGACGTTTCTCTTGTTTAAAGCTCTTTCCTATTTCAGAATTCAGAAGTCATCAAGTGAGCATCGGCAGTTTCCACTCGGCTGGGGTTTTCACGGGTTTTCCTCCCTCTCTTTATATCCAGCTCAGTTTCTAACTTAGAACTTTGGTGTAATTTTAAATCATCGAGCAAATATCGCCACTTATTATTGAACCGGACTTTAAATGTTTTTACAAGCTTCTCTCATTGTAAATTTCCAGGTCTTCCTTTTCATTCCGACGTATAACCTTGCCATTGATTTAATTCACATTGTTGTGTCCACAATGAAAATGACACCCTGTGAGGCCAGAGAGATAAGGGGCCGTAAAAAAGATCTTAACTGGGAAGATCAGAAAGCCGAGTGCCAAACCCAAACTCGTAGCCGAAAAACAAAAATGCCAGCCGAGTGCCTTTTAAATTTATTCTGAAGCTCATATCCATAAACTCCAACAATCCTGAACTTCATCCTCTTTGATTTATGACAGAAACTGCACAGCATGACCCGATCCTCACACTATCGCTGTCATGAACACACAAGTCCCAAAGGCACTTCCAAAAATGCCCCCTATAGTTGGAAATCCCATCAGGAACCCCCGTGACATACAAATAGGGCCTTTTTATTTTTCTATTTGAATTTTATTTCACATTACAATCAAGTCGAACTTAACAAAGTCGACTTCAATCCGCTCCTGAGAGAAAGAGAGGAGAGCAAACAGCAAGAGCAAAGAGTTAGGAGATAATGAAGAAGAGACGACGGCCTTTCTCTCAATATGAATTCTTATTTTAAAATTCTAATAATTAGATCTTGACACGATTAAGAAAAAAGGGATAAGTAGAACCTTTATAAAATAAAACGGGGACAGAAAAGGCCTGCAGCACAAAGGCAATCCCAAGCAAAGAAATCCCAAAGCAGATTCCAACAGCAACGTCAACGCACAGAATGGAAGGCTGGAAAAAAATTTTGGGGGGGAAATTTTACAAAAGCAAAAATCCCAGCAAAGACACAGAAACTGCCCACCTCATCCACTTTGAGCCACCGGGACGTGTGGGAGACTCGAGATTGGCAAGTGGCCACACCCCCTGGGGAACCGCCCACAAACCCCATTGGCACATCAGCACGACATTGAAACGTTAAACACAATCAAGTGAATCAAAAATAAACATAAAACAGGAATTTGAACCCCAGCCTGGAGAGGAACGCTGACTGAGTTATAACAGGAGAACACAGCGACACTCAAGATGTTCAAGATGCTGTCACAGGAAGGCGTGAAATCATTTTTACTACTTAAGAATGAAAGAAATTTGAACTAGCAGTAGCAGGAATGAATTCTGCGACCCAAAAAATCCCAACAGAGTGAGAATCGTGAGTTATGCACAGATGATTTCATTTTGAAGACATCAAGCAAGCACCGCCATGTTTGCTATACTGGACTCGTACGTTTTTAAGAAGCTTCCCTCAATTTGAATTTTGCACAAGCGGTTGAATGAACTCATCGTGTAAACGTATCGCTTGCCGTCAACTTGGCGATCCTTCTCAAATCGTAACGTCAGCCTTCTTCAGACTTGACAATTCTATACAGGCGGGTAGTCAGCTCCTCACGTACACCTCGCCACTTATCGATGAGCCAGACATTTGACAACTGAACAAGTGTCTCTTGCCTTAAACGTCCAGCTCTTTCCAAACTGGGAACTTTAATACAGAGGAGCTTGAATAAGTAGCTTCAGCAGAAGGACGCTGGCTGGCGTGTCTTGTTCATCCTCGGCTTCCTCAGTCCTGAAGATTAACATCAAGACAAGGAGTTGGGATGGAAGCCAGGGGACGTCCATAGAAGGCGCCTGCTTGTTCTGAGGATGTAGAAGGACGTTAACTTAGAGCGGGTCTCCCCGTACACCTTCCCATTTAGGCCTTGAAAGTCATGACAATGACAAAGTACGTCATTAAAATGACTAACATAATATGTTTACAATGTGACATGTCACTTGGTTATGGATTTGTAGCAAGTCAAGTTTACTGTCGTCTTCGCATAACACAAAGAAATCCTCGGAACAGCTGACAAAAATACAACAAAAAAAGATAAATATATACATAAACATGTATATAAATTATACACAGTATATACATGCAATTATTATATATTTATACATACTCTTTGTTATTTTACGATAGTTGAATTCTTCTAATTGACTGCTCAGGCTTAAAAGCTCTCCCTGGTGCAATGGCTGTGGTGGACCCCGCAACTTAAACGAATAATTCAAATCAATAGCGGAATTTGAAAGCCCCCTCAAAGAACAGGACGTCCTCAGTAAATGGCTCCTTAATATTCTGCAATCAGGCGAGCAGAGTTCAGCCTCCTTAAGCCTCGCCTGGCCTCGCCACTCACTCTCTTCATCGACAGATGAAAACTATAAAGCTAAATCATAGAGCAATCTGCTTCTGCTTTTCAAGTCTCTGCTGACAGAATTATGCTGATCCCTAGAATTATGTCTGGAGGGAGGTTTATATGAAGGAATGGATAGCTGATCAGATTTAAAAGATGGCCTGCAACTGTGGAGATGCCACAAGAGAGTGACACACAGGTGACACATGAGCAGCGCTGCGCTTATTATGTTAGGCATGCAGAAGAAAACAGGAGGTTTATGATTCATTCAGGTGCACATCTATGGAGAAGAAGGTGAAGAAAGACATCCATAGGAAAAGGGACCACCCCAGGCAGTCTGATCCCAAACTCCACAGGCCTATCTATATCATATAGTGCCTTTCACTCTATCTATCTATCTATCTATCTATCTATCTATCTATCTATCTATCTATCTATCTATCTATCTATCTATCTATCTATCTATCTATCTATCTATCTATCTATCTATCTATCTGTCTATCTATCATATACTGCCTGTCATATCTATCTATCTATCTATCTATCTATCTATCTATCTATCTATCTATCTATCTATCTATCATATACTGCCTGTCATATCTATCTATCTAACCATCCATCCATTATCCAACTCGCTATATCCTAACCACAGGGTCATGGGGGTCTGCTGGAGCCAATCCCAGCCAACACGGGGCGCAAGGCAGGAAACAAACCCCGGACAGGGCGCCAGCCCACCACTATCTATCTATCCATAGGAAGCCCCGACTTTTACAGTTCAAAATATTTCTAAAATGCTTTAAAAATGTCCTATTAGGGAAAGGACCTAAAATACCTGTGGCTAGCAAGAACAAAGCCAAAGCAAAATCTTTATAATGAACGATGTTAATGTTGATTTATTTTGTTTTATAATTATGTCTTTCATTTTTCTAATCTTTAATATGTAAAGCACTTTGAGCTACTGTTTGTATGAAAATGTGCTATAGAAATAAATGTTGTTGTTGTTGATATCTTTACGCAAATACGCTACCATGGCTGTCCGTTTGTCTGTCCAGGATTTTAAATATGTAGAATTCTTTATTGTCATTATGCATACTGTCACAGATGAGCGGGGACACTGCCCAGCCGGGACGCCTGGATAGTCCCCGACGTGGACAATGTTACTCCTCGGCCACGAGAGGGCAGCCGCCCGGGCCTATTTGGGGGCCACAAGGAGGGAGCTGGGACACTCGTGAGAGGACATGGCCACCGCCAGGGGGCGCCCGGACAGTGAGGGAATCCTAGATGGCAGCACTTCCGCCACACCAGGAAGTGCTGCCGGAAATAATTCCAAGAAGTGCTTCCAGGTGCTTTCCTGAGACTTCCGCCACACCAGGAAGTGACATCAGGAAGAGCACCTGGGGCTCTTCCGGGTCATAATAAAAGGGGCCGCCTCCTTCCAGTAGACGAGCCAGAGTTGGGAGGAAGGAGACGAAGCTTGTGAGGAGGAGGAAGGAGGTCAAGAGAGAGAGAAAGAAAGAGAAAGAAGAAGAAGAAGAAGAAGACGACAGTGGAGAGAGTTGGTGTGAGGACATTGTGGTGTAGAAACAGTTAGAAAATAAAGAAGTGTGTTTTGGACATCCTGGTGTCGGTCTGTCTGTGTCTGGGGGTACGTTTTCAACAATGGCGCCCAACGTGGGGCCTACCTCCTGCTAAAAGGGGGGAACCCCGTTTTCAAAAATATTTTGTGGAAGCAACCCCGCACAGCAGATGAAGGCGCACTTCCATCGTGGCACGCAAGCCTGCGCCAACGCCTCTGGAAACGCTCGCCATGGACCACGCCAGACGGACATCTATATTATGGGGAAGAAGAAGGGCAAACGTGCCCTAAAGACAGTGACGCCTCTACCCTGCGTCGTCGTTGCGGATGCACGGGGCGGTGGAAGAGGCCGCCCAGCGACAGCGTATTCAAGAAGACGGGATTCGGGAGGTAAGTCTCGCGTTTGATGGTGATACGCTTAGCAGGACTTATCCTGCGGTCCCCTGGTCTTGTTTTTTTGTAGGGGACTGCCCAAATCCGCGTCTGTGGCCGAAGCACGCCGACCCGTGGAGTGACAATGAGACGGCGACGGGAGGCGAAGAGGAGCCGCTGTCAACTGCAGAATGGCTGCAGGGCGGAGGCTGCCCGGAAGACTCTTCCCCGAAGGAGTCCGCTCATAGGGTAGAGGGAGCGTCGGAAGACCGGAAGTTCCTCCCAAAACAAGCACAGGATTGGACGGAGTGTGTTGTGTACCCGCCAATGAGTACAAGAAGGCCGGACCAACGAACGTCAATCCTGGGACACTCGAAGACCCAATGGAGCATGCGCAGAAGCTCCATGGCTCCCAGCTGGCAGGTGAGTACGAAAAAAATATTAATTCATCGCTGGCTGGCTTAAGTGACTTGTTGTTGGCTGTACAGGAGTTAGAGAAAGTCTTTCGTCCTGTACAGCTTCTCTTACAGGTACTGCGCGATTTAAAGGGCGTAATCAAGACGCTGGAGGAGACTGCGGACGCGCCCCTGAGAGCCGTACTGGGGGGGTTAACGCGGCGCGATGTGGGATTCTCCAGCCTGTCCGATGCTTCGGTACAGGTAAGTGATACCACTAACACAACATGAAACATAATCTTCTTTCAATTTATTACGTTTTTACTATTTTTTAATATGGTTAATTACTCACTGCAATGTAAAATAGTTAGGTCTATCATGCATATGTAACAATTCACATGAAAATAACAATCTGCTTAACTTGTACGTCCGCTTCCCCATACGCGAGTGGCAGAGCCGTGAAGTGGCTAGCACGTAGCACAGGCCCGAGTGTTTTGGCGAGTGAAGCGAGCCCCCAAGTTTTCATATAAAACTTAAAAGAGAAAAATGGGAATTAGTAATACAGACCAGTTCCATAAAATCGTGCTGTCATTCATTCTCAAACGTGTGTTCCTACTCCTCGTTGGACGTGGGTGAATGACGCTACATCATTTTATAAGTTCTGTGAACGGTTGCACTTCATAGCGAGATCACGGAGTTCAGGTACTGCGACATTTTGGGTACCGCAGAGAACTTTCTGTAACCGCTTATTTCACACGCAGCTTCATCGGGCTGAGTGGTGACTGGAGCAATGAGAAAAAGGGAGCACAGAACAATTCCAGCTAAATGTGTGATCCAAATATTTTGAAATGTGGACTGCATTTGACCAAGTTACCGCCCGAGGAACTAAGTTTCATCATCCTGGCTGACTCAGCAATAGAAATGACTCACTCCGTTACCAAAATCTCAGTGATGAATCATTCCAAGTGCTGGTGGCTTCAAGCAAGGAAACAAATGTCTGTCAGCATGTCCCACTCATGGACACTACAGGTCGGACCCTTTAGGTGTCAATGACTTTAATTTAATATTGTCTCTTTGTATCAGTATACTGCTGCTGGATTATGTGAATTTCCCCTTGGGATTAATAAAGTATCTATCTATCTATCTATCTATCTATCTATCTATCTATCTATCTATCTATCTATTTATTATATAGTGCCTTTCTTATCTATCTATCTATCTATCTATCTATCTATCTATCTATCTATCTATCTATCTATCTATCTATCTATCTATCTATCTATCTATCTATCTATCTATCTATCTATCTATCTTTAAATAGAAGCCTGAGGTACAATCTGAGCAGGTCTGACCTCATCCTACCGCCACCTGTTAGCGACAGCAGCAGCTCTCGGTGATCCCAGCCACGAGTTCTTATGTGTGTTTGGTGGTGGTGGTGGGAGTTGTTGTTTGTTTTTATTATAATCTTTTAAAAATATACCAGTCAGCCTCTCTGCGATTTGCCAGTTTATGGTTCACGGATCTGCAATTTCATGGCTTTGTCATCAGTAATTAAGTGGTAAATATTTGGTGAGTTCTGCAACCTACTGCGGAAAACTACAGATGATGCTGTAGCAGTGCTACTTAAATGGACTGCAAATACCAGCAGCCCCGTGAATACTGGGCCATTGGAGGTCCTGTGAATCACAAGGGCTAACTGTATAAAATACAGGGAGATTCACTCGAAAGAGGCCCTGAATATTCTATAATGATCCTCACTAGGATGAAGCAATCTGAATGAAACAACGTGCAACGTGCTCCTCACTATATGGAAGAAGCTGGGCTGCTCCTACGTTGGAGCAATGAGGTAGGCGCTGGACAGCCGTTTGCAACTTCTGGGTGCCTACCGCCCGTACCCCTTCACTCAGTCACTCGACTTCTCATCAGGATGGTGGTGACAGTATCGAGCAGCGGTCTTCAAGTGCAAACCTATCGGGTCATCAATTTGTTTAAGCGATGTCAGAATCAACTGGATGATCGTGAGTTCATGGAATGTGACTTCCAGCAAGATGGAGCAACGTGTCACACATCGGCAGAAACCGAGTCCTTCTTCGGCAACAGGGTAATTTCAACCATGGTCGCCGGATCTGACGCCACCAGACTTCTTCCTTTGGGGTCTGCTCAGAGGAAAAGTCTATGGGAACAAGCCTCGCACTGCGGAAGATTTGAAGGAAAACATCCAACATGGAATTGCTGCTATCACAGGAGAGACGCTTGCTGATATGTTCAGGAACATGGAGCGCCACGGTGAAATGTGTCTGGCAGGAAACGGAAACCACTTCCAGCATCGCATGTAATGCAATCAATTCCACATACGTCAGGGTGTAGAGTGGATTTTATTGGTTCAGATTGCTTCATCCAAACAGGAGTTGCGACAAGATGTGGGGGGCCTCTTTCGAGTGAATCTCCTGGCACATACAGTACATATTTAAGCTTTTGTAAAGTTTTAATTTCCCTTTGGGGACAAAAAAAAGTACCATCATCATCATCACGGCTTCTCATGTCCTTGAGTAGTAAGAGTTATCATACACGTGCGCATGGGAGGCAGTTGAAGGGTCTGAATGAGGGCAATTCCATGACAGACCTGGGGTGGCCGAGTGTACCGACCCTTTCTCTTTTTCCAATGCAGACCGATTATGGGAAATTCCGACTGGGACCAATGACCTCACTTCCGGTTCCGACCCTGATGACCTCACTTCCGGTTCCGACCCTGATGACCTCACTTCCGGTTCCGACCCTGATGACCTCACTTCCTCTGCTCTCCCTTAAGATCGCCATCTTGTCCTCCTCAAGTCAGGTCTGTTTTGGATTCTGATCCGTTCACAATGTCCTCCCAATTGAACTCTTTTGCAGCCAGGATAAATTATACAGGTGGCTGCCCAAACCTTTTTTTCGACTCTATTATCATATCACTGACAGTATGCTATTGATAATTTTGTGTTTTATGTTAGACATTAAAGAGTCTTTATCTGCTAATCAGTGCCATAAAAGACAAACAAATTCCACTGGGACAGAATATAACACAAAAATGTGAAAACCTCCTAGAAGCTGAGGACTTTTTTTGCAGGCCCAGCATATTGTGCTTTGTATATCGGATGACACTTGGGACATCGCTTGTGGTGTTAGTTTTAGATTACTGACATTCTGGATTGTCCAAACTGTCCCATGACGTGTGTTTGTCTAATTTTAAACTCGGCCTCCATGTGTGGTTGTAGATTGGAGTTGTGGGATTTCTCTCTCTATTCACAGATGTCAGCGGTCTGCTTCTTAGCGCCCCCCTCAGGTGTAATTCACCAACGCTAAACCTACTCTGGGATTGCTGGGTCCCTTCCACCGCGCTGAGGTTTCATTTGAGGAGTAGTGAAAGGCCTTCTGGTTAAAGTGGCTTGTCAAAGATGTCGGCCTGGAGGAGCTGAAGAGAACAAAACTGGAATGCAAACCTTATCCAAATCCCAGTGAATTTGAACACCTGCCTATGGATTCTTGTGAATCCCGTCTACATTTCACTTTGATTGCCGGTGGCTCCCAAAGGCTGGGATTTTCCAACTGAGCCGTGTCAGGGCTCCGCTCTGTGGGAGCCATTTGGGTTTGTCTTTGGCTCTCGTCTGCCTGCTCTGAGCCCACATGTTAGGATTTCTGCTCGCACAGCAAAAGCTGCCACACCGCTGCCAAACGTGCCGAGTGTCTCCGCAGCCGTACTTCAACTGCATTGACCATGAAGTGTAGAAACATAATATTTAAGTAAACAGAAGCAGTAGCAAATGTGGTTATTTGAAAGGATTATTTTATATCATTATCCAAAAACCTGACACGCTTGCGTCACCTCGCTGTTGGGCTTGCGCATTCACGTTAACCCTTCAGAGGGTCCGCCTGCTCTGGGGTTGTTCAGCGCACTCTGCTTCAGTCACTGGCTTACTGTACACCAGGCTGAAGTCCTGGGGCCGAGGAGATGGAAAGGGACACGAAAATGGCCAAAAGGTCTAACCGTGTGCCACCTTTATGAAAACATGTCACTTCAAAGACCCTGATTAGGAATTGAAACAGACAGAGACATGACCACCGGGACCCCAGTGGTACTGCCTAGTCACACGCACAAGTCCGCATCTAGCGGTCACCGCACAGAATTTAAAAAGGGAAAACGTCAAAAGACCCTCAGACCAAAAAAAAAAAGAGAAAAGAAATGTGATGAGGACGGGCTGATAAAGCCCACCGGTCTCTATTTAGGTAAACTGTGTAGACAGATAGATAGATAGAAATAAAAGGCGCTATATAATAGATAGATAGAGTGAAAGGCACTATATGATAGATAGATAGATAGATAGATAGATAGATAGATAGATAGAAATAAAAGGCACTATATAATAGATAGATAGATAGATAGATAGATAGATAGATAGATAGAGATAGATAGATAGATAGATAGATAGATATAATAGATAGATAGATAGATAGATAGATAGATAGATAGATAGAGTGAAAGGCACTATATAATAGATAGATAGATAGATAGATAGATAGATAGATAGATAGATAGATAGAGTGAAAGGCACTATATAGATAGATAGATAGATAGATAGATAGATAGATAGATAGATAGATAGATAGAGTGAAAGGCACTATATAATAGATAGATAGATAGATAGATATTGAAAGGCACTATATAATAGATAGATAGATAGATAGATAGATAGATAGATAGTGAAAGGCACTATAGCACATAATAAATAAATACAAAAACCACCAAAAGGGGGCTATTGACTCTGGGGGTGAATACTTATGCACACACATGATTTGTGTTTTTTTGTCTTAATTATTGTTTGTCTCATAATAAGCGACATTTTGTACGAGTTCTTCAAAGTGGTAGACATGCTGTGTAAATCAACTGGTCTTAAACCCCCAAAGATCCTTTTGAATTCCCGGTTTCAAAGCCACAGAACACGTCAAAACACCAAGGGGGACGACTGCTTTTGCCAGGCACAATAAATGAGTTAGATTTACAGAGAAGTAAATCTTACTTACTTGACATGACACAGAGAGATACAGAAGAACTATAGGAATGAGATGGCTGTTTAAAGCATTTTATAATCGACACTTTATAACAGACAGCTGGACACGGCAGGTACATTCAGTAGATGTGCTTTTACTGATCCCAGTGGGCTCCTGCTTTGTTCGAGTACCAGAGTCCAAGCTACAATACACACAACAGCCCCACGTTATAAGGACACCACCTGCTCGATGGCAGGCAGACTCTTGCGGAGGACACTTACTGTATCAGCGGTAGTCTTTGCCGACTCTTCTATTCATTTTCATTTAAGCTCTTTGGATTGCCTTTCCTATGTGACGGGACACCATTTTCTGATTTTCATTCTTCATTAATGTTCTCAGCCCACACTGAGATTTTCCCACCGTGGTGGCCCTGGGCACTCTTGTCCACCGTTGGACGTGAGTCTTTTTCTGGACCTCATCATAAAGTTTTAACGCCTTCACTATTGAGGAGTTGCATTCCAAACCTTGGTGACGGTGACACACACCATGAAACACCAGCTTTGTATTATTTTTGTGCTCTTGATATTAAAACAGAAAAAAATCTGAATAAGATATTTGATCAACCACTGCCAAAGCTGCTTAATGCCACCGAGTGTGTGGTGGATGGCACCTCCCCTGGCAGCATCAGTGAAGAGTCTCCAGCTGAGCACTCACGGGCCTTCTTTGTCACATCCAACCAACCCAAAGGACACATCTTTGGGAGGCTGAAGGGGACTCAGAAATCAGACACAAGGAGAAGGTGCAAACAGCTCAGTCGGGGCAGACCGAGGTTTAAGCCTCATCTGCTGAAGTGGTGCAAATGGCTGCCCCCCTATAAATAAATGAGATTTGACCAAAGTGTAGCGAGTCTAAGAGAAGCCTGCAGACGGCGTGTGACCCTCACTTGACGGTAAGATGCACTTCCAAGGAGGACTGAGTGGTCCCACCGAGTGACGTTTGTCAAAGTCGCTCTTTGGAGCGCCGGGGATTTCCAAACCTTTGGAGTGATGGTAACCAAATGCTCTGCCAAGGCTCGAGGCCTCACGAGACGCTGGCATTATGCCGGGTTTTGTGAGTCTTGCTCCAGCATCTCCATTCAGACAATCGCGCCGGCTTTTCTGCTGACAGAGTCACAACAGTCTGATTCTCTGCATGGCCAGTCAAGGCAAGTCGGAGAGCTTGGGCTGGCTTAGGCGGCTTTAACCGAGACATC
Source organism: Polypterus senegalus (assembly GCF_016835505.1). Classification (NCBI taxonomy): domain Eukaryota; kingdom Metazoa; phylum Chordata; class Cladistia; order Polypteriformes; family Polypteridae; genus Polypterus; species Polypterus senegalus. The sequence continues at coordinate 191,027,819 of NC_053160.1, forward strand.
CATTGTATTATTAAAAAGTCTACCTTAGCGATGGTAAACACGGCAAAACAAAGAGCCTGGGCAGCCTTCACGTTTGGGCCGAGGGCGAACCCAGGGTGCCACGGAGTGCAAGTTAATGGAGACAGACATTGGGAGTGTCGTGTCTGCCAGTTCAGTATGCGGTGAATGAGTCGCAAATCCAATACTAAAGGGGACAATTAAGGGACAGAGTGCCTCCTGGTGGGTGCACCAGGGCTTAAATGCATCAACAGTGGAGATTGTATTGAACCAAACTCCTGGAGGGATGAGTATAGGGAACTGAAATCGAGATATTTTAAATGGGGGGTCACCAGCGGCCACCCTTCTCACTAGACGTCAACTCAGACTGCTTGATTCAGTCAGCAGCCGAGTTAAATGGAAACACGGAATACGGGAGCGGAAGATAAAACAGAATCGTTAGCCAGAACATCAAAGAGATCCTTGGGTGGGCATTGAATTTTGTTTTTCCATACTTTGTACTTATTTTGAAGTAAACGTTATTGTTAACTTGTATCGTGCCATTGTAACATTCTGGTTTTTGAAAAATAAAATAAAAACAAAGAAAACTTGAGGTGATCTGTCATCGAGTTCAAAAATGAATCCTTTATTTTGGACTTCTTTAACCATTAAATGTAACAAACAAACAGCCTAATTGTCACAGGTTGTATCCGTAACCTCGGACAACCAGAAGTGTGCAGTCAGATCGATGATGTCACAGTCCTGTTCGAGTGTGACGTCGTCTTCCTCTCTGTGTTTTCATTGTACTCGGCACAACGAGGCTCAGCCACTTTCTGGGTACAATTACCATGGAAACGTGTACACAAAAGACACAAACTGGCATCGTCCATAGTTAACAATAACGGTGACATCACCGGAAGATGACAGCACTCTTCAACATAAAAATGATGTTCTGACTCACAGGGAGAAAGAAGGAAAGAAGAACAAGAGATGGATAGAGTCCAAAAAATCCAGCAGAGTTTCGGTAACCAAGTGTCAAGATCATTTTTGGCCAATCGTTGATCAAGAATTAAAAGTCATAAAGCCAAAAGTAAGTTCCTTTGAACCAAAGATCGTCCCACTGTCACGATGTTCAGATACTTCAGAGATGTGAGTGATCACCTCTTTATGGTAACTTCAGTGATGTCACATGTTATGCACACCCCTGGTGCCTTCTGGGAGAAATTCCAATGGAACCCACAATGCTGGGGGCGCCCATAAGAGCACACAATGACATCACAAAGTAACAGTATTCCTCGGGTAGAAGAATCCATCAACAGAAAAATAAACCAAAAAATGGTAGAAACAACTCATGAAAATGCCAATTTAAAATGTCACCATTCGGCATAAGTCAAAACTTCACATCATAACGCCCCCCCGTGTCCACTCAGACATCTAACTGCGAAGGCGACTTCTGGTCACGTCTGGCGCCATCCATATCAGGTCCTCTACACTCGTCCCTCTCATTAACATCGAGTCCTCTGGCACCGAGGACCGAGGGAGGCGGCCCACCCTCTTATCCCGCTTGTCTTTCTTGATCTTCCAAGTCCTCCTCACTACTGGGCATCCTCAGGCCGAGCTGCTGGTCTTGAATTTGAGCTTCCGGGTTCAGAGCGCCGTGGAGTACAACCATCTTGAACAGTCATTTGAAAGGAGAACGTCTAGTGACCAATCAGACTGTAAGCAAGTCTTCTTGTTGGGGTGGGCTTTGTCCATTTCACCCTCGCTACACTTACACCCTTCATTAACACCGAGTCAGGCTCTAAAAATGTTCACGACGTTAGTGTCAATCCTTAGGGGAAAGGCTACTGAGGTTGAAAGGGAAGACAGCAAGAGCACAGAATCAAAACCAGAAGAGCAGTCCTGTCTTTCAGTTCAGTCAAATCATTAATTAAGAAATCGTAATGGAAACGATGCAAGCAAAAGTCAAGAACCCATAAAATCAGAATACGACACGTAGGCTCTTTTTATTTGAGATTCACCAACGATAGACAGTGACATAGGAGGAGGAGGTTGGGAGCATACACTGATTACAGTCGCACCCACCACATGACGAATTACCCGGATTGGGATGTGAGTGCAACCATGAAACGGGTGACACCTCAGCACCATATAGCAGTGGGGAAAAATAAGAACAAGAGACATCTGTTGAGCATGCAGCAAATAGCAGAAGACAATTACGTGATAGGAAGAAGAATGACATCGGCTGCACACTACCAGCAGGAACTCACAAACTACTGGGGTTGGAACTTTAATCTTGGTTTTAATCAAAAACCTTATTACGTGATACACACTGGTAAAGCCAACAATGTGGCTGGAGGAAACCTCTGTGAAGTTATCACGGTTTGTGTCTTTCTTACAACAAAATGATTAATAAGGTGACATGGCAAGTCCAGCAACATCTGCTGAGCATGAAGCAAATTTCAAAAGCCCATCACATGATAGGAGAAGGAGAATGACAGGCCCGGCATCCACTGAGCATCAAGCACATGCAATGTGTCAACGACTAGAGTGGACACCCTGATCCTGGGAGGACCGTAGGGCTGCGTGTCGTCTAGTCTTAATGAAAAATAAGTACGTAGAATCGTAACAATTCATCTCATGTACAACCTTTTACTCCATGTGCAAAATGTTACTGGTGGACACCGTGGAAAGGGGGAGTGCAGCTAGAGATCAGTTACCAGCAAGGACTTCACAGGCCCTTCCTGGAAGTGGTGATCCGCGGGCCTGGAGCTGTAAGGTCACAGGCTTCTTCTGAGTTGTTATACTTTCCTTCAGTTTCGAGTCCCTTTGGCTCCTTTTTGTGTACTTTGGGCAAGAATCATAATGGCCATTCCTTCTGCCAGATGGATAAACAAGGCAGATATTCATACAAGGAAATAGGAAATGAAACATCATCAATCAATCAATCAATAAATAAACAAAATTTTTCACTAAAAAGTCAAAAATTGCTGCGGTGGGCTGGCGTCCTGCCCGGGGTTTGTTTCCTGCCTTGTGCCCTGTGTTGGCTGGGATTGGCTCGAGTAGACCCCTGTGACCCTGTAGTTAGGATGTAGCAGGTTGGATGATGGATGTCAAAAATTGGGTTATGTAAGCCTGCTACGTTTGATGTCAAAGAGCAAGGCGTCGTTAAACAGAAGTTATTGAAACAGTAAATACACAAAAGTTAGTTGTAGAGTCAACAATCTTGGACAACCAGTAAGTGCACGGCGGTGAGTTTTATGTTGTCCCCGAGTCCAACTACATGCAGGTTAGGTGCATTGGTGATCCTAAATTGTCCCTGGTGTGTGCTTGGTGTGTGGGTCCTGTGGTGGGTTGGCGCCCTACCCGGGATCTGTTCCTGCCTTGCGCCCTCTGCTGGCTGAGATTGGCTCCAGCAACCCGCATGTCCCTATGTTAGGATATAGCAAGTTGGAAAATGCATGTAGGATGCCTGGGATGTCTCACACCTGTTATATATCAGTTAGAGGCTACGGTTATATTTATGTATACTGTATATTATGTTTGATTGCTGTTTTTGGTCATTTTGAGTTAAGCAATAATGCCTACTAGGGGGGGATATCACCATCAAACCCCGGCTAGTAATAAGGTCAAGCACTGAATCTTTATAAAATAAAATGACTTAATCTCACAAAAAGCTCTTGTGACGGACGGCCAGCAGCTCAACCCGGCCGGGATGCCCAAAGAGTGGAAGGACGGAGGAAGGCAGCTACTTTTGGACACTGCCTCCCCCAGGATGCTAGACGGCAGCTTCCCTTGACTGTAGCAGTACTCCAGTTTCCCGCAGGGCACCATGGGACATGGAGTTTGTTTATACAGCCCTGCTGGGTGCTGCCAGGGGTGGCTGTGAGACAAGAATGTGAGGAGAAATGCTCGCCTAGCCCAGAAGTACTAGAAGGTCATGGGGATGGAAGCCCAGAAGTACTTCCGGGCTGATCAGAAACATGAATTCTCCATTTAACCCAGAAGTGCTGGCAAGTCACGTGGGCGGAAGAACAGAAGCACTTCCGGGTCAAGGACTATAATAAGGACTGCTGTGAACCTGGCAGGCGAGCCAGAGGTGGGTGGATGGTGGATGAAGCTTGCCTGGATGTGGAGGGGAGGAGATGGAGAAATGGATTGTTATCGTGTGCTATTCGGATTACTTGCCTGTTTATTTGCGGCTGTGGTGCTTAAGGAGCACTGTGCAAGAAGAAAACGATTACAAATACTTCTTGGTGCTTTGATTCTGTGTCCTGAGTGTCTGTCTGTTGGGTTTAAAGGGGCAACAGTGCCACCTAGCGTTCTGGGGGAGGCAGTGTCCCAAAATAGCTGCATTCCCCCATCCTTCCACTCTTTGGGCGTCCCGGCCGTCCATCACACTCTATAAACACATAGAGCTGCACGAGGCATAAAGGAGCTGCTAGCAAGAGTCATCCAAGGTGAGCAAATCCCAATATGCAGTCTGAAGGCAAAGTCAAACATCAGAGCAAAATGGACAAAAATATCCAGCAATAGTAAAAAGCACAAGTAAACTCGCCGACTCCCCAGCGTGTATGAAATGAACCACGAGGACCTGTGGGAGACCATCTGGATAAATAAGAGCAGTCCAAGGCGAGAAAGTCGTGATTCTCAATCCACGGGCAAAACGGTCACAAAACGGCCAAAAGTCCAACGAATGACAAAAGCACAAAGCTAAACCGAGGAGTCTCACCAAACTCCCAGCCACATTGTTAATGAACCGCCAGGACCTGTGGGAGACCCTCGGGATTTATCGGGTGGAGGGCAGGTCCTGTGGCCACGCCTCTTGGGGGACCACCCACACAACACAAACTATGGTAATACGGCAAAACAAGGAACAATGCAAATCAATCAAGAAAAGTAAAGACGAACAAGAAACAAGGACCTGAACCCCTGGTGGGGACATCACATTATTAACGCTGGTGCCTTTTTGTGAACTTTCATGTCTTAAATATTTTCAGTGGCGGAAATCTTCATGCAGTGGGCTGCAACTGGCTTCCCAGAGCATATTTCTTTTTATTATTTTTTTATAGAAATTTTTACTCTTGTCTAAATAAATAAATAAATAAATCCAGGCAGCCCAGTGTTTATGACGATGATGAGAATAATCAGAAACATCTGCCGTGGTGACAGACGAGAAGGCCGATATAAACGTTCAAACAAATTTAAAATGTGCATAAAGAATCGCCTCGGGTTTAATTGCTTGTTGTTTTTTTTTCCCCAATTTTCAAAATTAGTTTAACAAATAAAGCCCAAGTTATTCTATCAGAGTACGCAGTAAATTGAAAGCGTGTTGCACGTCTTTGCATAATTTGTACTGTGTGGCTTCTCTTTTCTCTAAATGTCAGCAAAATGACATTAAAACATACTCGGCTTTTTCAAAGTTTCTGCCAATATCGGAAAGCTCGGAGACGGGCGACAAGTGAAGAGGGGTGTTTTGCATTTATTTTAATGGACTTGACTTCAATCCGCCGCCTTTTTCGTCCCTCGACACGGTCCAAGAATCTGCCTCATTCCCGGTGGCGGTAATTCAAAATGGGCTGAGATCTGCGCAAGATTGATAAAGCCTGTCTGACTTGGCCCCGCGTTCATGGAAAGTGTAAACGCAGAGTCTCCGCGGCCATTCGCTATCCGGGATCTTTTGATATTGAGATTCCCAGGCTTTCTGCTCGGCATCGGCCCGCGCGGGCCTAATGAGATGTGACTTTTTCTCTGAGGCATCTTCAGCAATGCGACTGCGGAGCGGCACTTCCAAGGCAATAAACCAACAACAGAAGGGAGAAGGCAGCTGGTTTGTCTCTCCTCTGGGGTATGTCGAAATGATCCATCGTGCATTTTTATTACGTGTTAGGATATCTGCCATATTGTAAAATAAGAGGATGACAAACGTCACCCTTTCATGTGCTTAAAAGAGCATTTTGAAAAGAATTTGAATTCTGTGAATCAAACCAAGACATGGTGCTAAGCTGAGGCCAATTAAGACTCGACGACTCAGACATACCGGGGATTTAAAAAGCTTTCAGCCCCCTTTCGTTTTTACACATTTTGTTACAATAATTTACATTTTTTTTTCTTCCTTATTAAGTCACACACAATACCCCAGAATGACAAAAGGCAACTGGGATTTGGCACAACAGCTGAAAATACAAATCTGAAACATCCCATTGACACAACTATTCAGAGCCTCAGGTACGACACTTGACATGTGGCTCAGGTGCATCCCATTCTGCTGATGGTCACTGAGATGTTTCGGCACCTTGTTTGGAGTCCACCTGTGGTCAATTCAATTAATTGGTCTGATTAGGAACGTCACACAGCTGACTAAAGAAGGTCCACACGGGTTAGAAAACGCCAAGCCATGAGGTCGAAGGAATTGCCTCAAGAGCTTAAAGACTCAGACGGACACAGATATGTGGAAGGCTGTGGCACTGAAGGTTCCCAGAAGCACGGTGGTCTCCATAGTTCTTAAATAGAACAACCTTCCCTAGTGCTGGCCACCTGAACAATCACAGGAGGAGGACTTTGGTAAAAGAGGAAACCAGGAAGCAGATGGTCACTCGGGCGAAGTACCAGAGAATCTGTGAGGAAATGAGAGAAACTTCCAGAAGGGCAACCACCACTCCAACATTCCTCCACCCGTCTGGGATTTATGGCAGAGTGGTCAGATGTCGCAGTGGTAGCCAACTTGGAGTTTCCAAAAGGACACCTCTGATCAGATGAAACCAAGAACAGTCTGAAGAAAACCTGACATGACTCATCATCACCTGTGCAACACCATTCCAATGATGAAGCTGGGTGGTGGTGGCAGCAGCAGGGACTGGGAGACCAGACAGGGTAGATGGAGAGTGGAACAGAGCAAAGTGCAGGGATATCCTTTCACGAAACACCTCCGCTCTGCACCTCACCATGGGCTGAAGGTTCACAGAGCTTAACTGAAGGTTCTCCTCCTAACAGGACACCAAGAAAAGACAACACATGAATGACTTTGGGTCATTCTCGAGCGGTGCTACTGGCGCTTGAAACTGCAACTCCCAGCAGTCCCTGCAGTGGCGCTGATTGGTCTTCTTCTGAGGGTGCAGGGGCTGCTGGGTACAAGGAGGCCAGCGCGGCGTTTGAAAGGAGGTCGGTGAGACCAAAGAAAAGAGAGAAGGATTTTGTGCTTCATGTCTGAAGTTCTCGTCTGATAGCTGTGCCTTCTCATTTGTGTCCTCGATCGCTCGTTTCTGGGTCGGGGTCTGGATTGTCTGCGGCCTGCCTGTTACGTGAGGACTGTATGTGGATTTATGGCCATCCTGTGAAGAGCGGAGCGCTCCGGAACTGTCCACCCATCTTCACCACTTCAGGAACTACCAGTACGACTATCTTTACATTCCCCTTCAACGTGCGGATCTCTGGACTATTTACCTTCATCTTTACATTGAAGGTAACATCGGTCTCCGTTTTTTCATGGACTTTACTGGGTGGGGTTTTTCTTTGTGGTTTGTTGTATTTAATGTATAATCGCCGTAAGGGGAACTGGGGTGGGATCGTTGTTTACATTTATTATTTTTAATACATTCGTTATTTGCTCTTTTAGTTCAGGTGGCTTTTTGTCTCTGCTTGTGAGTGCGTGAGGGTCGGGCCAAGACTGGGGGTGTCCCTGGAATCTCCACTAAAAAAATAAATAAATCACCGGCTCTTCACACGCTGGGAATCTTAATGGCACCGGGCTGCCTACACACCGATGCTTTGATGATCTGGAGAGAATGGCGGGTGTGTGACGACGCTCGTCTCCTCCAGCTCAGGAGGGCCACCAAAGTGCTGAGTCAAGGACATGAATTGTGTGTCACTGTGACGTTCCAGTTTGGTTGGTTTTAGTAAATTGGTAACATTGTCTCAAATCCCACTTTTGCTTTGCCAATTTGGGGTATCGAGTGTTGTCTGATGAGGCAGGAAATGAATGAAAATGATTTTAGCACAAGGCAGCAACACTAAACGGGTCTGTGAAGTGAAGGCGCGGCACACATTTTATTGACTTGTGCAAAGTCCAGCTTCTTGTTGGCTCTGTTGTAATGTGATGTCTTGATCTTTTGGGGGAAAAAACCTGCGGACAAAACAAATGTCCCTCTTCATGCCCTTGAACTGGATTGCAGTTGTGAATGGGACAGTTAGGGTCTCCTCCAGTTTCTTGGTCCAAATGCCTGCTCTTAAATTCTGAAAATGAATAAGAGGAAGCCATCATTAACACATACACCAGTGCTCCTCAAACGGTGGGGCGGGCCCCTAGGGGGGCGCGAAGTAACAAAAAGGGGGCGTGAAGATGTGAAAAGAAGAAAAGAAGAATCGAAAATATGAAAAATACATCTATTGAAACCGAAACAAATGAACATAAACTACATTCTGATAGTAGAAAAATAAATCTAGAGTTAGATAAATGTTGATAAAAGTTAAGTAGGTATAATAAAATATACATCTATGATATATCATTAATTAAAAAAGAACAAATTGGTATTAGTGGGCTCATTTCAAAAAAACGTTAGGGGGGCGCGATTAGCACTGTTATGAAAACTCAGGTCGTAAATTCATAAAGGTTGAGAAACGCTGACATACACAGTAAAGCTGGGACTGAGTGGAAACAAGACGCCTCCGAGAAGAGGAACGTAACATACAGCGTTTCTCCAACTACACGTGAAGCTGTGACTGTGAAATGGCGGGTCCACGGCTCGGAATAACAGACCCGTTTCAAATAAATAATCACTGCCCTCTTGGTTTAGGGGGTGCATGGCAGTGTGGCCGGAGCAGTTCCTGGGCACGACACGGGCTAGGGTGTTTCCGCACTGAAGTACACATTTGTGGCATGTCTGTAATTGATGCTAATCGCCGCACCGCACCTGTGCCACGTCCCCTTTATATACACTAGCGACTGGGAGGCGATCGAATCGGGCTACAAATTCTACGTTTGTGAAGTCCATACTTTCTCTGCAAAGAATTCTTTGTTTTTTGAGGTCCTTGAAATGATTTTGTTATCATGGCACTGATTTGTGCTCTAAATAGACCTTATCGGCCGATGTCATGAAGAGCTTCCTGTTTAAACGGGGCTGCGAGACGTGAACTCAGCTCTTTGCGCACCTCATTTGATTTTTCCAGCAAACAAATTTTCAAAACAAACCGTATTTTACGACTCTAATCAGAGTCGGAGTCATAATTATGTTGGGGTGCTCATTTTAGATCTGAGATCGGCTAAAATTTAAACAATGACCGTTGTTAATACCCAGCCGTCATTACTCAGCTTGCCAATAGATGTCAGAAGCACGGATGCCAAAACCGAACTGCCCAAAGATAGATTTCGGTGCGCCAAGCAAATGGCGATACGTTCTAAATGACTTACGGTTCTGGAGCTGTTGAAGGGTTTAAGTCAGTCAACGATGTTAGTCCTGGAAAGTACGCCCCACCAAACCAACGTTCCAAAAACCAACCAAACTTACTGTTATCTGCTCAAACCAACAGCGACTTACAATACTCGGCCGTCCAGCGGCGTCACTGAAGCATTCGAACATTCTTAGCCAATCATGTAATTCTGCGTCCGCGTTTGCCACGTGATGTTCTAACTACAGAGGCAGAGCCCCATTGGATGGTTCTAACTTGTATTGAGTGGAGATATTGACGCGAACACCATACATACGGAGAGTATCAAATTATTTATAAGGATAAGAGCGCGAGTGTAGAGGGAGAGGAAAAAGATCGGAAAAGAGAACAGAGGTTAGAGGAGGAAGACGAGGAAGTTGAAAGCCGGTGCGGGTGTGAGTGACCAAGAAGGAAGTACAAGCTCAGTGGTGGCGGAAGGCAGCTGGGAAGTGAGCCCTAGCGGGGTGTTTCTGCCAGCACCCCGGGGCAGATGGATTGGGTCACTCCTGCTGAGTTTTACAGAGGAGCCGGAGTGACCACGATCGAGGATGCTGGCCGCGTAAGGCCACAGAAGGCAGCGGGAATCAGAGGCTCGGGAGGTGGAAGCCCCAGTGTGTGTGCCCTCACTGGCCGCTGGGGAAACCCGAGTCTCGGTCTGGTGGAGCCCTATGGAGCCAGGGTTCGAAAGGTTAGGTTGAAACAAAGCTGACACGCCAATAACAAACAATGTAAATATTATCAAAGAGAACTGGCACGGACAGAAAGTGAAAACATTTACGGGAATGTTCATTTTTGTTCATGGAAACACTACATCACGTCTCCGCTCCTCTCCACGACAAGGTGTTCTTTCTCAGTCCCTTGTCAGCATCTTCCTCTTCATTATGGGGAGATTGTTAGGCAGCTTGCAATGCAGTGTTGTGTTTTAACATTTCACAGTCGCCAATAACAGCGAGTTTGTGCCCCTCGCAGTGCTTTGTTTAGGCATCAAAAAAGGCAAACCTCCCAAATTTCTTAGAATGGCATCCAATTTTACTGTTTTAGTTTATTGACAAACCCAGCAGGTGAGGAACACCATTAGAAATGGGGAAAAGAAGTCCAGCGGAGGTGGGGTTTCTCTTGGTGACGCAAGTGTCATTAGAAATGGGACATTACAGCATGGGATTATGGGGGTTAAGCATGAGCTACTCAGACTTTTTTTTCCAGGAGCTTGCGACCCAAAGATGGCAGTCCAGGGGGGTTAAGACGCGCTGCTCTGAACTCTTCAGCAGACCAGACGTCAGGCGATAGGCCTTTAGGCTGAGTGGCAGTGCAGTGCATGCTGGGACAGCTGGAATGTGAAGCAGGATTTTTTACCAACTCACCTTTAGCTGGGTGCGGGATGAGTTTACTGTTTATGCACGAGTGATAATGATGCCTGTCACTTTTACTCAGCTTTGTTTTTGGGCATTGCGGGGGTCTGCTGGCACCTATCCCAGCTGGCATAGGGCACAAGGCAAGAGCAAGCCCTGGACAGTACAGCAGGTTAGAAAATGACTGACTGACTGTTTTGACCACATACTTTTGAGAAACCCGAAGATGTCGGCATGCCCCCTAGCAGAGATGAGGAGCTGTTGCTGAGTGATCCAGGGCGTCTTGGTTTAGGTGGTCACTGGGCGGGCTCGGGACTTTTTCATGCCTGGGTCCAGACTGAGACACCTCTCTACTGGATATGTCTCTTTTTATTTCGTCCTGACCGGGAAGGGACAGGGCTTTCTGCAGGCTCTGGGGGGATGGAATTAGTCGTCATTGGGGTTCCTCAAGGAGCTTCAGGTGGGAAAGAAAGGACAGTCAGTGACAGCGCCTCATCTCGGAGGGACCCTGACGGTGGACTCCAGGTGCACATGCGTGACACGGCTTAAAGATAGTGACAACGTCGGCTGTGTATTGTATTGTATCGAACCCTTTGTTTTGACACCCACTGCACGCCCAACCTACCTGGAAAGGGGTCTCTCTATGAACTCCCTTTCTTGAAGTTTCTTCCATTTTTTTTTTTTCCCCCTTCAAGGGATTTTTCTTGTCTTCTTAGAGAGTCAAGGCTGGGGGGCTGTCAAGAGGCAGGGCCTGTTAAAGCCCATTGCAGTTCTCCTTGTGTGATTTTGGGCTATACAACAATAATTTATATTGTATTGTATTGCTACTAGTGGGCCGAGAGGTTAGATTGTTCATTGCTTGACTTGACTGTGGTACTTAGGGACACAAGGGGACGTCTTTGTGAAGTCTGTAGCTGGTTATGAACTGGTTAAACTGAAGGTCTGAAGGCAAAGACAATCTCAGTCAGTCAGCGGTGTGAGACAGGAGCTCCTGACATTCAGATTAGCTGAAGGACCAGATAACATAACAGACATAACTTCGGGGATGTGGGAGGACAACTGAAGTACCTGAAGAGAAATCCACACTGAACATACAGACTCCATGTTTGACTATGGGATTTGAACCCTCGAATAGACCCCAACTGGTGCACCTCTCCAGTTACCACTCAGGTATCCATACTAACCAAAGCAACGTACCCATCACACGCACTTAGTGCTCCTGCTGCCACTGGCAGGGCTCGTGACTCACCCAGGGTAACAGGCAGAGAGCTCTGCTGGTGTGACGCTTGCTGTGGATCTAAAAAGGGATAGAATTCACGTTCCACTCTGGGCTCGTCTCCAAACAGAGGTCCATCAGAAGGTTTGTAAAGAAAAAAAACAGCCAGCCTTGAAAGAGAGCCTGCGGACACAGTCATCTGCGTGTGGTTCTGGTTCAAATCAATCGCAAAGCTGCTTGAAACGGCCTGAACGTGGGAGCTCATCTGTTCCATATGTGATAGAAAATTCACAGTGGGGGACTCAGATGTGACATTTTATGTGTTTTTTTTTTAATATATTTTAATAAAAATCTGCTCCCTCAGCCAAATCCTTTCAGAATGAGTCCAAATGCATAACGTGAGCTACTATAGCTATGCTGATGACACACAACTGTACTTATCAATAGCGTCTGTCGACCCCGACTCTCTCGATTCACTGACACAATGTCTTACTTGGGTTTCTGAATGGATGAATAGTAACTTTCTCAAACTAAATAAAGAGAAAACAGAAATTTTAGCGATTGGCAATAATGGATATAATGAGGTTAATAGAAATAAACTTGATGCATTAGCATTAAAAGTCAAGACGGAGGTAAAGAATTTAGGGGTAACTGTTGGCTCTGACTTGAATTTTAAATCACATATTAATCAGATCACTAGGACAACATTTTTATCACTTAAGAAATATAACAAAAGTTAGGCCTCTTATATCACTGAAAGATGCTGAGAAATCAGTTATGCTTTTGTTTTCAGTCGACTAGGTTACTGTAACGCTCTCCTCTCAGGACCACCCAAAAAAGACATAAACCGACTGCAACGAGTGCAGAATGGAGCTGCTAGAATCTTAACTAGGAAAAGAAAATCTGAGCACATCACGTCAGTCCTAGCGTCACTACACTGGTTACCTGTGTCATTTAGAATTGACTTGAAAATCCAGCTTATGGATTACAAAGCCTTCAATCATCTGCTCCATCTTATATTTCAAATGTCTGACATCTTACACTCCAAATCGTAACCTTGGATCTTCAAATGAGGGTCTGCTTAGAATTCCAAAGAAGTGGTGAGGCGGGCAGGCGGCCTTCTGCTGTGATGCACCTCAAATCTGGAATACCGATAGAAATTCACCAGGCTGATACGGTAGAGCAGTTTAAACACACATTACTTTAACATGGCCTTCTCATAACTTCATGCTCTGTATATTCAATTAATTATCATTATTATTCATGGTGGCTTCAAAATCCGTACTAACTCCTACTTTCTCTTCTGTTCTTTTTCCGGTTTTCTGGGGCAGCAACCTGCGCCACCACCACCTGATCAAAGCACCGTGATGTCCCTACTTTGATGGATTAAAGGCCAGAAGACCACATGACCATCATCATCAAGTTCTTCTATGAGGACTGATTGAGGTCATTTATGTCAAGTAGAGGGGGCTGGGTGGTCTCGTGGCCCCCTGCAGATTTTTATTTTTCTCTCCAGACATCTGGAGTTTTTTTTGTTTTTTTCCGTCCTCCCTGGCCATCGGACCTTACTCTTATTCTATGTTAATTAATGTTCCCTCATTCTAATTTGTATTTATTTTGTCTTTTTTCTCTTTCTTCATCATGTAAAGCACTTTGAAATACATTATTTGTATGATAATGTGCTACAGAAACACATGTTGTTGTTTTAAGGACGGCCTGGTGTTTGGTGAGCACAGCTCCGGGGGTCAGGAGCAGGGGGTGCCGCCACCTTCGCCACAAATTCTCTCAATACTCCACTTGGTCTGCTCACAGAAACTGACAGAATTGGATTGAAAACGTTGTCCTCACTAATTTGGACTTAATTCTCTCATCTCAGAAGGAAAGATGCCAATGGTGATCATCACACTGTGTACCGTGTAAGCCTTGTGGGCTGAGGCAGTGCCAGCTGTTGATGTGAGCCAACTGGGCAAGATAAGGTGGGCGGAGACTCAACACTTCCATAAGTATTAAGAACAGCAATTAAGCAGCCACCCCTCCACACATGAGCCAATCATCAGTTGGTCAGACAAAACCAGCTCTGAGGACCCATTACAATACGGCCCACCTGACAATATGGAGGTTACCTCACAACTGCAGGACTGCTGTCAATACACGTAAACTGGAACTTGTCAGCACAATAAGATGGCGAGGAAGCTCAGTGCTACTGTAGATCAAGACTTGTGTTGGGAATGCCACTGTTACAAATCATGGATGACCAAAGAAGTCCAATACCCACTTAGATACTGCACTGCAGTGTTCGGCACCAATGAGCTGTACAGTGCTGCCAGGTGCAAAGTGGGAAAAAAGGGATTAAGGACATTAGGAAGGGTTACACTTCAACAACTCAGACCACTGATGGGTCTCAAGCAGCGACTCTCCCTCAGCCAACAAGACCTCTCTAGCTGAAGAGCTCAGCTGCTTCTTTGCTTGCTTTGGAGTGACTGGAACTTCAACCATCAAAACGACTTTGCCCACTGCCATGAAGTCTCTGTGTAGACTCGGGCATTTAAGGAACGTGTTGTGATGCGTTAACATTCAGAAGGTGACCGGACCTGATGGTGTGCCTGGATGGACACTGTGAGACTGTGTGAACCATCCTGCACAGCATTCATAAATATGGTTAGCTGTCCAAGATCCCTGCATGCTTGAAGTCTGCCACCATAATCCCAGTGTCCAAGCCACCAGTCACTCAATGACTACACACCAGTAGCTCTTACTCCCTTAATAATGAAGTGATATGAGAGGGTGGTCTCACAGAACATCAAATCAATCATCTCACCCACTCTGGATAACATCAGTTTGCCTACAGAGCTAAGAGGTCTACAGAGAATGCCATTTCCATGGTTCTTCTCTCTGAACTAACCCATCTTGAACATCATGGAGCTTAAGTGAGGGTTCTTTTCAGTGATTCTATCTACAGAATGGTCACTAAACTTCTTCTGGACCTGGAGATTAGCCAGTCCAGTATGACTGATGGGGAAGGAGACACAAAATTGTTAGGGCACCACTCTACTAAGCCCGTATAATTGAAAGGACACAAAGTTACAGAAATGTCTTTTCAGACACAAGTTTAAAACAGAACTAAAGATGGCTGAACTGTGGGTCATACGGCCTTCAGGCAGGAATGGGAGGGTCCAGAAGTGCTGGCAGTGGAAGTTAAAAATACATCTGGGATTTTCCCAGTCACAAACCATGGATGACCACAGAAATCCAGTACCCACTTAGAGACCACAATGCAGCGTTTAGTACCGACATCAATGTACTGTACAGCGTTGTCAGGTGCAAGCTGGAAAAATGGGATTAAAAACACTAGGAAGACTTACACTTCAACAGCTCAGACCACCGACGAGTTTGGCAAGACATACAGCATTTCTCCAAACTACACGTGAAGCAGTGACCCCACCTCAGGCAACAAAACCTCTCTAGCTGAAGAGGTCAGTCTTCCATTCTGCAGAAGGAGAAAAAGAGAAGGTGATAGAAAACAGCGCCATCTCCTGGCTTGGTGGGTAACTACGATCACCAGAGCTCTTAAATTGTCTCCCAAGCTTCCACACGTGACATCGTCTAACAGACCCATCACCAGACAGTCAGATTTGGTCCTCATTCATCCCTCACTCTGCTAGTCAGTATTTGAGCTCCACAAGGTTGTGTGCTGAGCCCCCTCATGTACCCTCTTTACACCTGTGACTCCAAAAAACGTTAAGCTCTCAGATGACACCGCATTAGTCTGGCTTACCTCAGATGGTGATAAATCGACCAACAGAGAAGAAGAGCAGAGCCTGACAGGATGGGGCTTGGTTAATAACCTCATTCTCAATTCCAGAAAAATCTCAAAGAATTCATAATGGATTTCAGAGGGCACAGGAATGACTTTACACAAGTCACATCATGTCAAGTTGGGGAGCATGCACTGCTACAGTACATTACCACACCCACTACACGTCGAAACAACTCGGGATCCTGGTTGGCCACCCCCCAGGCAGACACATGGTCCAATCCCACCGTCCGGAAATGACCCTCTATCTGCAGCAGCCAGGTATTACGTGGGCGGCCCCTTGGCCTGGTCCAGCCACTCGGGTCCCCAACAATGAGGATCTTACGAGCTGGATCACCCTCGGGGAAACGCGTCACATGGCCGTAGTGCCGTAACTGACGCTCCCTCGCAATGCAGGTAATGTGTCTCATTCGGGACTCCATCAGCAACACAAAGTCAAACCAACGGTACCCAAGGATTCTTGGAAGAGACGCACATGAAGGAGTCCAGTCTTCGTCTTGGGTCACTGGATAGCGCCCATGTCTCGCAACCATATAGAAAGACAGGAAGCACCAGGACTCTAAAGACTTAGACCTTTGTCCTTTTACAGATATTGGGAGCGCCACACACCCCTCTACAGTGACCTCATGACCCCCCATGCTCTCCCAATCTGTCTGCTGACTTCATAGGAAGAGTCACCAGAGACATGAATGTCACTGCTAAGGTAAGTGAGAGGGATAAATGGGGAGAAAGTAGGACAAGTTCCCACTGTCACACACGTGCCATTAGGAGGCAGTTAAAGGGCTTGAGTGACTGCAATTCTACATCAGACCAGGGGGTGGCGGAGTGTGCTGACTGTCTCTCTCAGTTCCTTGCAGACCATTCCCAAGAAATTCTGCCAGGTTCTGGCACCTCTGATGATGTCACTTCCAGTTCCAGCATGGATGACATAATTTCCTCCATCAGCCCTTAAAACCGCCATCTTACCTCCATGTATTCAGTTCTGTTTTGGACTCAGTCTTGTAAACTACTCCATCATTTTTCAACCTTTTGCAGCCAGGATCATAATATACGGGTGGCTGCCCCAAACCTTTTTTGACCGTCTGGAGTCTTTTTGTGACGCCACCTTTAAATTTTTGAGAAATGATATCATGGAGGACTTTTCGTGGACGATCAACACTACATCACTGGTCAAGAAGGCACTGCTGCTGCTTTATTTCCTGAGAACATTAAAGAAATTCAATCTGTCTAAGCAGCTGCTGATGTCCTTCTAGTGATGTTTCATAGAGAGTGTCCTCACTTACTCTCTGACTGTGCGGCACATCAGTCGTTCTGCAGCAGATAAAAACTCCCTCAGATGGGGTATGAGTGCTGCAAAAAAAAAGGTCACTGGAAGACAGCTTCTGCTAATGGATGACATCTTGTTGCCTCTGCAGGGTTACTAATTCCACTAAAGACTCTGCTCACCTCGCTCACCATATGTTCATGCTGTTGTCCTCTGACAGGTATTACAGGACTCTGTGTGCCCAGACCTCCAGGATCCAAGACAGTTTTTACTTCAAAGTATTGTTGAATTAAATTCAGCATTAAATAAGATGGCTTCATCAGAAGGTCCTCTCTCTTTGGCTACAGTTGTCTATTTTATATATTGCTTTATATGGACTAGTTTTATACAGCTAGCACAGGCCATGTTTATGCTTCTATTGATCTACATGTCTATGCTCAAATTCATGTTATACTGGGAACTGCCACTAAATTTCATAATACATTATACAAGGACGATACAGGCTATTGTGGAAAGACAGCCCCCGGACACAGACAGACAGACAGACAGACAGACAGACAGACAGACAGTGAATGTCCACAACACACGCTCTTATTATAAACAACAGCACCACAACGCCATAATCACCAACAGTTTCTCCTTCTCTTTCTCTTTCTCTCACCTCTACTCTCCTTCCTCCCACCTCCAGCTCGTCAACAGGAGTGAGGCGGCCCCTTTTATACCACCTCGGATGTGCTCCAGGTGCTTCCTGATACTTCGCTGGTGTGGCGGAAGTGTCATATGAGCACCCGGAAGCACTCCTGGTGTTCCTGGACGTAGTTCCGGCAGCACTCTGGGTCGTGTGGCGGAAGTGCTGCATTCCAGGACTTGTTAGTCTTCCGGGTACCCCCTGGCAGAGGCCATGGGCCCCAACAGGGATGAGCTTCTTAGCTCTGTTTCCATGGCCCCCCTGCAAACCAAGTAGGCTGCCCTCTCGTGGTCCGTCCAGGCATTCCGGTTGGGTAGGGACCCCAGCTGTCCACCACAATTAAATCTGAAGAGACTTGAGGCTAAGCGAGGCTTTTCAGGAGATCCAGGGCCCTACAACCATCAATCCCATACATGGATCAAGAGATGACCTCGAGGGGAATTTAGTGGGATTACTCTGGAGGAGCTGGAATCTCCTGATGAACCAAAGGTAAATCTGAACCCGTGAGTCTGCGCTCCAAGTGAAAGTCCTAGCCGATCATAAATGTCATGAATCAGAGTCTAAAACTTCAAAACAAGGGCTTGAATATCTCAAGCAGGGCCCTTCAGGTCAGAGTGCAGGGTCAGCTATTGTACATCACCTCTGGAGCAACTGCAGACTAAATGCCTTACTCAAGGGCCCAAAAGAGCAGAATCGCTTCTGGCAGTAACAAGATTCAAACCGACTGGACACCAGCGCCGATCCTTAGCCTCAAAGCCACCACTACAGAAACAGCATCATATAAGAGCACACGACACACATATTCATACCAACTGCCAAAGAAGACAAAAGGAAACATGGAAAGGGGGCTCTGGTCCCAACTGGCAAGCCCCTTTTAATTAGAAGGTCTGAGGGATGAACAGGAATAAAAGGAGTGCAGCAGCCATCACCCCCCATTGTATCGTGTCATTGAGAGGCTCCAGGGTGACCTGCAGTCCAGTGTGCTCTACCTGAGTCATTTTTGGTGCCATCCTGCTCCACATGTTCCTTATCGCTCTGCTCTTGATGACTAATCCAGTCGTCTGCGCTGACCATTTCCTGTTCTTTGAGGTTTTACTGTTCAAAGACCAGATGGGGCGGGGCAAAGGTGATGTCACTGCTCATCAGGCGGGGTTTCCTATTGTCTGCAAACTAGAACCGAGCTGCTATTGGCTGTACTGTGCCACCCTCTAGTTCGCCACCTGGCGAAGACAAAACTATCCATCTATCTATCCTTGAAACACTTAAAAGATCCGCAATCATCACTCACCTCTACTTCTCTGTGTTTCCTCCATGACATCTTGCCCCACTGCCACCTGATCAAAGCCTCCTGCAGCTGCTTGTGACACTGCAAGGCATGAGGATGCTCCTGTTTATGATACGACTCTTGTCAGGAAACTGCGCTCCTTTACTGTGGGTAGTGACATCCTTTCCATAAGATCTACAACTCTGTGATGGCCAGTGTGGCATCCTTGGCTGGCAACATCACTTCAAGAGAGAAGGACGTCAAACCAACAATCACCTGCTGGAGGTAGCCATGGAGGAAAAAAATCTATCTATCTATCCATTCTATAGTGCCTTTCACTCTGTCTATTTATCTACCTATCTATCAGTTATATAGCACCTTTCATATCTATCTTATAATGCCTTTCACTTTATCTATCTATCAGTTATATAGCGCCTTTCCTATCTATCAGTTATATAGCGCCTATCTATCTATCTATCTATCTATCTATCTATCTATCTATCTATCTACTATCTTATAGTGCCTTTCACTCTATCTACTTATCTATCTTATAGCACCTTTCCTATCTATCTATCTTATAGTGCCTTTCACTCTATCTACCTATCTATCTGTTATATAGCGCCTTTCCTATCTATCTATTATGCAGTGCCTTTCATATCTACAGTATTTATCTATCAACCATCCAGATACTTTAAAATATCTACAATCATCACTAACCTCCTCTTCTCTCTGTTTCCTTTCAAGTTTTCTCTGGTGGTATCTTGCCTCACTGTTATCTGATGAAAGTCCTCTGGAAGGCATGTGGACCCTCAAACTTATGGCTTTTTTTTTAGGAGACTGAAGTCCAATGTGCTCCTCCAGAATCATCTTTGGTGCCATCTTGTTCCAGGTGTTGCTTACCACTGTGCTCTCTTATGATTGCTCCAGTCTTTTGCGTGGACCACTTCCTGTTCTTTGAGGTTTTATTGTTCAGAGACCAGAAGGGGTGGTGTAGGGGCGAAGAAAATGTGATGTCACTGGTCACTGAGCAAGAAATGTTCTTGTCTGGACTGTTATTGGCTGTACTCTGCCACCCTCTATTCCACTGCCCCGTGCCCTGTGAGACATTCACCAGTCTGGCATGTTTGACATAACATATACTGTAAGTGCACACACACACACTCCCAGACAGACAACTTCAGAATAAACCGATTTACCAGAATTCTTTTTATATTTTTGCACAAGTAAACCCCGTGACCCTGTAGTTAGGATATAGTGGGTTGGATAATGGATGGATGGAAATTTAAACAGCACTGAGGCTGAAGTCCACTATTGTGTGTGAAGCGCATTCTAAACAATTAAAACATAATGAAGTGGAAATTCTTACTTTAGGATTTTTTAATGGCGCTAATAATTTTCCAATTGTTCAGGTATCAGCCCAGCTGTGCAATGTTGGTCCAGATAAATCATACAGTGTGCCATCATTTCAGGCCATGTTTGATGCAACGCAGAGGAATCATTTTATAAGAACGATGTGAACACATAAACTCGCCCAGAATGTCAGAGTGCCTTGCCGACATGTTGTTTCAGTTACACTCGGGCCGCCTCTTCAATTTGTTTCCTGCTGCTAACGTTTGCTCATTTCAGCACCAATTTGAGTCCCCTGCACTTTGCAGGACGCCTGTTTGTCACTTCTGCTCAGGCTCAGACCCCGATGTCACTCACATTTTCAGAATGTTAATGAGCAGCTAGCACGTCACTCACACCCCTCCACCAATCGCCTTTCTGCTCGTTCTGAGCCCCGCCCCATTTGCTGGACGCTGCTTTTTGCGCACATCTGCACCTCAGTCGTGACAGCATTTTGGACGCAGCGCGCTGCCGAGTGCTGAAAGCCAGAGCCGACCATGGCAGGACCAAAACCATCAGAAGATTAATGGCTTTCTGTGTTCCCCTAATTGCATGCTGTTATTAAAGGCTTGTCTTACTGCATGTGAGTAACTTATTATCCTAATCCAAGCTTCCATGGCTTGCCTTGTGAGAATTCTGTTTTCTACGCGGTCACATTTTTGACGATTACTGAACTTAAATCTAAAATTGAGCTCAACCCCAAAAACACCAGCAGGCACTTCACAAACTGCCCGCTGCTCTGTGTCTTTTCACGGTTTTGAATTACTGGGGGAGAATCTCAATAATCGATCATATAGTCACTTAGCGCCCAACGTGACCTGCAGATTCACAGGCACACTACAAGATTACTTCCACGCTTCCAAAATTTTCTGAGTCCGGGAGTCTGTGCTCCAAGTGAAAGTCCTAGCCGATCATAAATGTCATGAATCAGGGTCTAAAACTTCAAAACGAAGGCCTGAATATCTCAAGCAGGGCCCTTGGGGTCAGAGTGCAGGGTCAGCTCTTGTACATCACCTCCAGGTTATGTGCCTTACTCAAGGGCCCAAAAGAGCAGAATCGCTTCTGGCAGTAACAGGATTCAAACCGACTGGACACCAGTGCCGATCCTTAGCCTCAGGGCCACCACTACAGAAACAGCATCATATAAGAGCACACGACACACACATTCATGCCAACTGTCCGAGAAGACAAAAGGAAACATGGAAAGGGGGATCTGGTCCCAACTGGCAAGCCCCTTTTAATTAGAAGGTCTGAGGGATGAACAGGAGTAAAAGGAGTGCAGCAGCCATCACCCCCCCATTGTACTGTGCCATTGAGAGGCTCCAGGGTGACCTGCAGTCCAGTGTGCTCTACCTGAATCATTTTTGGTGCCATCCTGCTCCATCCTTATCGCTCTGCTCTTGATGACTAATCCAGTCGTCTTGTTCTTTGAGGTTTAATTGTTCAAAAACAAGAAGGGGTGGTGTAGGGGTGGAGCAAAGGTGATGTCATTACTCAATGGGCGGGGTTTCCTATTGTCTGAAAACAGGAACTGAGCTGCTATTGGCTGTACTGTGCCACCCTCCAGTTCACCACCTGCCGAAGACAAAAATATCCATCTATCTATCCTTGAAATACTTAAGAGATCCGCAATCATCACTCACCTCTACTTCTCTGTGTTTCCTCCATGACATCTTGCCCCACTGCCACCTGATCAAAGCCTCCTGCAGCTGCTTGTGACATTGCAAGGCATGAGGATGCTAGAGTTTATGATACGACTTTTGTCAACTTTACTGTTTGACATCCTTTCATAAGAAACTGGCCAGTGTGGCATCCTTGGCTGGCAACATCACTTCAAGAGAGAAGGACGTCAAACCAACAAAATTTCAGAGGTGAGGTGGCACCTCAATGGATGTTCTTGTAGCACCAATTCTAAACATTATCAATAATTCATTATTGTGACATCCTAGAGAAAGTAGTAGCCAGTCAGCTTCAGTTTCCATAAGATTCCACTGTAATTATGTTGTTGGACTTAAGTGCTGACACCACAACTCTGATGATGGCCAGTGTGGCATCCACTGGCTGTTCAAACTGGCTGGCAACATCACTTCCCAAGGGAGATTTCAAAATCCTCCTTTTAACATATAAAGCATTAAAGGTCTGAACTTATCGACTTACAAACCAACAAAATTTCAGAGGTGAGGTGGCACCTCAGGGTCAGCCGGTCAGCAGTCAGTGCTGTTGCTGGCATCTCGTCATTAGTGCATGATAATTATATTTGAATACTAACCCTCACCTAGGTCAAGTCACGCCCATCATGATGTCATCCCTGATTCACAGGAATTATTCAATGTTTTTGGCCAAATGGAGATGCAGCTAGATATGTGGTATTGTCATGTGTCATGTATTGTCATCTGCACCCTTAGGGCTCCGAGGTTTCTTCCATTTTTGTAGTCTTCTCAGAGAGTCAAGGCTGGGGGCTGTATTGTGACAGGATTCTTCTTGAATTTTTTGATGCACTTTTGTAAAGAGGTCCTGCTCCCTTAGGGCTCATGTATTGTGCATCACTTTTGTAAAGAGGTCCTGCTCTCTTGTGCATCTCTTTAGCGTTTTTCGGGCCCAAGGAATTTATTTCTGCAGGTGCTTTTATACCCAAAGGCTTTAGTAAAAAAGCTCATTATTTTAAGATTTTATCGTTTAACGCCATTATGTACAGTATGTGCAACGGGCACTGCTATTGGTGGATTTCGTATTGTTTGTTACCCAGGCACTGTTTCCCACAATTCATCGGGACGGCATGACGATGACATCATCAATGTAAGTATTTAAAGTTTTTACTTTGAATTAATCCAAACCTTTGAACTCTTCGGTGATCGTTTTTCTTTGCAATTACTGCCTGAAAAAGTCTTCTATCTTTCTGAATTTTCACTACGATTTCGGTTCTGCACTTTTTGTTTGGACGAAAGACAGGCTTGCCTTCTGGGCCACAAACTTTATGCATCTCTGACTGCATTTTCTCTTCTGGTCCTTTTCAAGAATGTGTGTGTGTGTCTCGTTCAGGAGGTACAAGAAGGATTCTGAATTTGGGATCGGTGTTTGAATTGGAAGGGATGGAAAGTGTTTTGCACCATTCTTGAAACCATTGTCTGTTCTCCGGGACACTGCCATGCTGTGTGGCACATCGTTAGGATGCAACTCCCGGTGACCAGGGGTGTGGCTTTAAAGGTCATGACCTCTGACATCACTTATCAGATGGCATTGATTTGCTATCCAAGCTTTGTAGACAGAAACTCTGTCTTGTTAGCGGCTGTCCATTTAGAAGTTTCCCAGGTCACTGATCTTTTGGCTCTGAAATTGTCTCTACAGTTTTATAGATTCATAAAGGAGTGTTGTGATGCTTCAAAAGAAAAAATGGCAAAAAGAAGGTGAGCAGGCCTCAAAACAAGAAAAAGCAGACCAGGAATCCATTCAGCCTGAGCCTTAGAAACCCCCAGGCAGCCTGACCCCAAACTCAAATGGCAGGAAGACTGAGATAAAAGTCAAAAGTAAGGCAGCAACGGTGGACAGCAGAGATCATGACAGGAGTACCCTGAATTCTGACGGGTGACAAAGTCACAGAGAGAGTTCTGTAGGGACTGTGCCATTGTACTATGAAGGTGACAGGTAGAGGAAATTAGGCCAGCACATCGGCCCCACTGTATTTTACACCCCACCACGTGAATGTTCAACAAACAGATACACGAGATAACTTTTACAGACCAAATATCTACGACCATTTACAAATACAACAAACAGTAGTAATGAACATGTAGGCCCCCATGTCACACCCCCAAACAATATATACAGTTCAAAATGTCCTCACAGTGTTTGTGAACCACACAATGCAATGAACAGAATAGAAAGAAAGATAAAGCCATTCAGTCCTACCAGCCAGTATCCAGAAGGATCCTGAGCTGTGCCTCCTCCATGACGAGCATCGAGGACAGGAATGGGACAAAATGCTCACCGCTGTCCCTGGACCTGACGGCTCTGCAGTTCCAAAATGACTTCCTGCCTGCTGGAGGTAACTGAGAGAGTAGAACAGTCACAAGTTGAGCCATATCCTCCTGTTTCAGTTTTTATATTTACAGCGACTACAAACCCAGACTACAATCCCTGTAAGTCCTTCTGCAACCATGAAACCTCCTGCTTGAAGCCACAGACCCCAAATATACAACCCAGAAACCTGTGCTGTCAGCATTATTAGCAGCATATAAAGTACCAGACACCAAACAAGGCACACTAAACAACAACAACGCGCAATAATAAAGCACGTTTATACAAATCTCAAAGCGCTTTACAAGATGTCAAGGAAATCTCATTTAATGGAAGCCTTCTGGACCCACTAGAGACGGTCATGGAGGCACAAATTAATCTATTGATTATAAAGCACCTTATCCATCTATCTATTGATTATATGTCTTCCACTTTATGTGCCTATTATATAGTGCCTTTCACTCACACATCTGATTCAGTTAAAGACAAATACAGAAATCCCTCCGGTCACTCGGCTCATGTCTCTAATATCAGTCTTTAGATCGCTGACTCCATGATGTTAGTCTCTCTGCTTTACAGCACCTCCACTTAAAAAAGGAAAGGACATCATAACATCTCCAGCCATCTCTTTTATCGTTTTTTGTAACTCATTAATCTAATAACTTGCATCTATTTTGAAGGCGTATGATTTTAATTGTTAGGAGCTCCTCTGGACGTGTGTCAGCCGTAGGGAAGTTTTAGGAATTGGCATCTTGTGCACTCCAACTCCATGACAGATGGGCTTTTATCAGGGTCAGTGCTGTGAAGAAACGCACGGAAAACGGCAATAAAACGTCAACAGGCTTTTAAAGAAGACATGGAATTGCAGAATAGGAACTAGTCAGGATCAGGCGCGCACTTTCAGGAACAGACGTCAAACTGAACTAAAAAACACCAATGGAATAAAGTGAAGGAGAGAATGAGAAAATAAAAATGTGGAACTGGCTCAGAAATATTATCTGTCTGCCTGTCTACTATATAGTGCCTTCCACTCTATCTATCTATCTATTTATTATATAGTGCCTTTCACATCTATCTATCATATAGTGCCTTCCACTCTATCTATCTATCTATCTATCTATCTATCATATAGTGCCTTCCACTCTATCTATCTATTATATAGTGCCTTTCACATCTATCTATCTATCTATCTATCTATCTATCTATCATATAGTGCCTTTCATATCTATCTATCTATCTATCTATCTATCTATCTATCTATCTATCTATCTATCTATCTATCTATCTATCTATCATATAGTGCCTTCTACTCTATCTATCTATTATATAGTGTGTTCCACTCCATCCATCCATCCATACCCAAACTACACCACATGAACAAACCTGGCACAGGACACAGAAAGGGATTTCAGAAGAAATACAGTAACAAACCTAAAATGATTTCAATGCTCAAGTTTCTTACAGCTTCCTCTTTCTCCCAGCCGCCCCACCGAGTTTAGCAGGTGAAGGTGCCTAGCGGTGCAGTGACCCCGAGACTGCTAGGAGTTGACGTCCTGTTTATGTAGCACTGCTACAAACTGAAGAATAATCTCAAGTCACGCTGCAGCCATATTCATTTCTGATAACATTAGAACACTCAAGACAAGAACAGGCCATTCAGAACAACAAAGCTCGCCAGTCCTCTCCACTTGTTTCTTCCAAGAAAACATCAAGTCGAGTTTTGAAAGTCCCTAAAGTCTTACTGTCCACCACACTACTTGGTCACTTATTCCAAGTGTCTATCATTCTTTGTGTAAAGAAAAACTTCCTAATGTTTGTGTGAAATTTCCCCTTCACAAGTTTCCAGCTGTGTCCCCGTGTTCTTGATGAACTCATTTTAAAATACAAGTCTCGATCCACTGGACTAATTCCCCTCATCATTTTAAACACTTCAGTCAGGTCTCCTCTTAATCTTCTTTTACTGTAAAGGCTCAGCTTTTTAAATCTTTCCTCATAACTCGTCACCTGTAGCCCTGAGTCAGCCTTGTTGCTCTCCTCTGGACCTTCTCTTGTGCTGTTATGTCCTTTTTGTAGCCTGGAGACCAAAACTGTACCAAGGACTCCAGATGAGGCCTCACCAGTGTGTTGTAAAGGCTGTGCGTCACCTCCTGTGACTTGTACTCCACACATCAAGGCGCTATATAACCTGACATTCTGCTAGCCTCCTTAATAAACTTTTGAACACTGTCTGGAAGTCGATAGCTTAGAGTCCACTTAACACGGAACATCAGAGATGAGATGACATGTGATTTGTATCACGTAAATAATTAACAGGAAAAGTCCAATAAATAGAACGCATTCCAAAACGAGTTTCAAACAATAAATCCCCAAATTATTGTGCACAATGACACAAATGTACCGACTGAGAGTGAGACAGCTGTCTGAATAAACACCTGGGGGTGAAATGGAGTCAGAAACGAGTCAGGTTCAAAGCCCAAAGTTAAGCTAACGGTCGTCATAATTCAATTTGCTGACCCGGACTCGAAGCGGTGACAGAAAATATTTTTAATTAAGGGAACAGAAGACGAGACGTGACCCAAAAGATCTGTAACCTGGAAGACAAGTGTAGACTATCGTAAAGCCAAAAATCAAAACCCCAAATCTTTTTTAGCAGAGACACAAACTAAACAAACAAACAATACTCTCCCCCCTTTGTTATTTCTTTACATTGAAAAGAAAAAAAAAAAAAAAAAGAAGTGTCTGTCGCCGACCTGCGCACTACTGGGCTGACTACTCAGCCGTTCAGCAACAGCCAGTCCACAACACTGTGGCACCTGCGATAAAATAAAATGGGAGAGTAGGAAATACACTCAACTTCTTAACAATGCCTTCTGCACGCACACTCACTATCACCTAAGGATACACTTCTCAGGAGAAGCACACAAAGAGAAGGGAAACTCAAATCTCACCACAAAGCTTAAAAGCGGAAAGACAATATTCAGACTTTTTTTTATTTACACTAACACTAAGGATATATCTGGAGTCTCAGATGCTGCGGATATTCATGTGTGGTGACTTTGCACATGGAAACTCCCAACCCTAATGCTTGAAATGATGGCGCCCATAAAAAACAAAGAAGGCATTGTGGCATAACGCTTAAACTTTTTAACTTTTTCAAAATGTCTCTCCATTAAAAAAGAAAATCCTGAGATGAGACGAGACTATTACCAAGAGATTTCTTTAAGTCCCACCCTCCTCTCTAACCACGCCCTCTCACGGTCCTCTCACCTCTCATTCGTGTCAATGCTTTTGTCAGGCTCGGTTCCTGCACTCTCAGCTCTTATAAATATTTATGTTTTCCTCACTTTAAGTTCCCAATTAAAGTAATTTAAGCAAAACACAAATCAGTGCAAATGTTGCTTTGGAATAGTGCGGGTATTACCGTGTGGTCACGAAGGAACAATACATAGAAAAAAAAGGCCGTGAGCTCCGTGGTTACTCTCTCAGGTGGGCGTTAGCATATTGTAATTTCTTGGACCAATAGCGTGAGTTTTCCTCATTTGACTTATACGACCGACATTATAAAATACCGGAAATTATATAATAAAATCAAGCCCTGACTTATCCATGGGAGACCTTAGCCGCAAGTATATATGATCGATCTCGATCAATAGATAGATAGATAGATAGATAGATAGATAGATAGATAGATAGATAGATAGATAGATAAAAGGCACTATATAATAGATAGATAGATAGATAGATAGATAGATAGATAGATAGATAGATAGATAGATAGATAGATAGATAGATAGATAGATAAAAGGCACTATATAATAGATAGATAGATAGATAGATAGATAGATAGATAGATAGATAGATGACGACTGTTTTTCAACCATAAATATCCACAGCAGATAATAATGTGATGCAAAAATCCACTTAACGCCATGTCTACAGTTTTCGCGGAGTCTCTGCACCAGGTGGTCTCTTTACCATTAGACCAAAAGAAAGTGCCAGCCTGTTGTAAATTTTCCGGTGTCGGGGAGTGTCGGTGAGGCTCGGTGAGAGTGTAGGCGCGACATCATACAGGTGAGCCTCTGTCTGCTCCACCGAGTGTCCACATGGGTGGTAGTGTCACGTGTGGATACTGTACTCTTCTGTATTCATATCTGTATTTCTATAAAATAAATAGTTACATCTAATATCTCAATTTCAAATAAAATATTTCTTGCTGTTTAAGAAGTGTCACATATCTTTATTAATTCATGTAGAGATTGATACCTGCAGTATTTCTCATCTAAAATGGTGACAGCCTTCATCTTCTTTCAGCTCACTGTTGACTTCACCGACTGCACAAGACGGCGCCACAGCGAGAGAAGAGGAGTTGGAATCAGGCGATGTCTAAAGGAGAAGGCGCTAGGAAGACAGACATCGTGGAGAGCACAGGCTGAAGCTCGTATCTCGTAATCTATTAGCCAAGACATGAAAACCAAAACACTGAAGTAAACCGTCATCAGAGTTCAGAAGCAGAAGCAGCAGTTCAACGTAAATCACAATGCAAAGTGCACTCCAAGTTTTGTGAGAATCCACAAACTTGGACAAGCAGGCAGTGCCCGGTGATGTCACATGCCACACACTTCTGGTTCATTTTTCCTAGCGACACCACAGAGACAAAAGGCACAAAACATCAATCAAAACGAAAAGTCGTGCAGTGGGAGAATCAAATTGATTCCATGTTCTGAAATTGAAATAAAAGTATGCCCAGGATTCCTTGGTCTCTAAAACCCCCAAGATGAGGTTTATCATATTTTTAGAGATGGCGACACTCACCTGTCACATCAGGCCCCCTCTGACAGTCAAGTGATGGGTGGGCCCTCCACTTGGTCGCATGGTGAAGTCCCTCCTGTGTTTGAGGAGGCCAGGCTGCGGAGCCTATGAAGTGGATGGACAGAGGAGAGCGACGGCGGAGGCGGCCATTCCATCCACAGTAGCCTGAGGTTTGTCTTTTCTGTGTTCTGGCGGTTCGCCTCCTAGACTGTCACAGCAGGCCGCCTTTATTGACGAGCACACTACTCTGCGTCACGGTGACTTGTTGGGCTGACACAGATTTGCTCGTCCATGACTTTGTTTACTTCTTTTTGAATATTTTGTGCTAAACATCATAATTTGAGGGCAAGCTGGCTTTTTTGATTTTTCGCTCTGTTTTCCCGATTGTGGTTTCTCAGGCTCTCATATGTTTCCAATCAAATAAAACGGGTTTATTTAGGAAATAACATAATGAAAGTTTTAATACTTTGGGTTCATAATATTTTATAGCCCGGCAGGGGTGACAATGACAGACCGTTAAGCGGATAAGCACCAATTAAGTGCAGTCTTTAGGTCTAGCCATGCAGTGTGACGCCATGACAAACTGGTAGAGATTAATAAGCAACACTTCTGCTGAAGTTCTACGTGGAGTCGGCGGTCATCACAGCCAGCCTTCACAACCACCCGCTGGGTCTGGAGAAGAATCAGAAGATGCCTCGCTTAATGTGCCAATGTAATCAAAATGCTGAATGTCATCCTTTCAGTTCTTTATGTGGCAGATGGAGTGGAAAGAAAAGGTAGAGTTGGCATCAGTTGGCACCTTCCTCTAGACCAGGGGTCTTCAGCTCCAGTCCTGGAGGGCCTTAGTGGCTGCAGGTTTCCTTTCTAACCCTTTCCTTAATTGGTCCTAATTAACTTCATTTTAATTGACTTGTTCTTGAAGACTCAAACCCCTTGTCTTTTTTTCCTTAATTAGCAGCCAAACAATAATGAGATACAAAATGAGCCAAAGCAACTGGTGTCCATCACACAATATCTGAAAATAAAGAAAGGTGAAGGTCTCAGGAATGCTGATCTGCTCAGGTCTCCAAAACATTTTAACCGTTGCTCTTAGAAAAGAGACAATCAATCATTTTGGAAATGTCTGCCATTGGACAATGAGAGCAGCAACAAGCCATGGAATGAAAGAACAAGTTTAATTAACGACAAGAATCGGCGGCTAATTAGGCAACTGCTTTGAGTTTGAGGCCCCGACTTAGTTGGCCTTCTGCTGGTTCCCTCACTTTACATTTCATTTCTGTTTGGGTGCCATTGAAGCAATTCAGAGGAACGATGAAGAAAATCAGAGGACCAAATCTTAAAAGAACAAGTCCATTAAAATGAATTCAAAAGAAATTAGTTAGCAACTGTTGTGGGGTACAAAATATGTACATTTTGGTTTCTATTTCTATTCTATTTTGTTCAAGACAAGACAACAGATGAATTACATTCAGGACAAATCAAAGCAGGTCCTCTTCCCAGTTATACCTCACTTTTAAAACAGCTATTCCAACAAGGAAAGGAAGACATGCTGGTGGCTCAGGCTATCGATGACTTTACAACCTGAGGAAGGATGGACATCTAATTAGTTTACAGCCTGGGAAAGGAAGACCTGCCGATACCTCAGAGAACATCAAAAAAAGTTTTATTGTTTGGAAAATGGAGAGTGAATTCATTCATCATATTGACAGCCAGTCAGTCAATCAGAATATCTAACAATCACATCTTACAAAACCCCCTGGTAGAATTTTAGAATCAATGTGCCTCACCTGAGGAGTGATACAGGAAGGGACAAATACATCAGAAGAGAACAGAGCGACGTCAACGTGCGGCCGTTTCCATCTGGTCATCAGAAAAGCATAATGAACAACTACGAGTGCTAAGATCACAAGTCACTTGCGACATTCATCCTTGTCATCTTTACTTTTTCGTAAGCTTTTACTAAAGACTATATATCCAGACTTTACTATCAGTCCTATTTTCTAGTATTCTTTGTTCTACTGGTATTATTATTATTATTCCTGTAATAAATACCATGCTGCTTTCAACTTTCTGTGCTTTCTCTTCATGTCTATACTGTAGAGTGATTAAACTAATAAGGTCAATTTTTTGAGCACCGGGTGCAGCCAGAGGTTTGCTATACGCTCCGTTCTGCAAGGTTTATTAAGGCTGAGGGTGTGAGCTCCACCCAATAGTAGGGAACAAGACGTAAAGTAAGGCATTCTTGGCTGATAAATGGCCGATAGTGAATAGTGCTGAGCCTTTGTATGTTTAAATGCATTCTTGTAGACCAAAACTAACATTTAGGTCTGAGATACCATTAAAACATTGTTGTTCGTGCCGATAATAAGTAATTCTCATGAAGTCCTAAGAAAGTGACAAGTTGTGTTATTCCTAAGGCACTTGTGTGGTCTAAAGTGCCAGAGATTAACCAGCTATGTGTTTGTCATTCATGGGCGCTGTTCTGGTTGGGGTCTGTGTGTATGCATATATCTATGTATGTGTGTATGTGTGCGTTAATCTTGAAGTGCAACAGTAGACCAACCCGGTAACGAACTTGACGAACTCTTACCTCTGAAGAAAACAGGTGAAGGGTAAGTAGAGGGAAATATCACAATAATACAGCAACAAAAACAGGTCACTAATTAAGAAAAGGGTTAGAATGAAAACCTGCAGCTCACTGAGGCCCTCCAGGACTGGAATTGGGGATCCCTGCTCTAGACTAAGGACCATCGGGGAACATTAGTCTCTGACGGTGTCATCACCCTTTTCTTTTCCTAGATACTAATAAAGCACCCTTTAGACTTGCATGTCTGACAGAAAACAGAAACAGACAAGAAAGGATGAAGATTTGGGATCCTAGAGGATAACTCATTTAAATCGATAGAAAAAACGGTGCCAAGGCACCAAAACAGAAAGATTTAAACAAGGTGGGTTTCCAGATGCTGACCCCTCTTTGAATATCCGACTCCCAGTCCCTTTCTTTGTTATATAGGTGGGCGGGCAGGCAGAAGAGGCGGAGTAACGATCATTCACCTGGAAGTGATGTCTTAGGAGGAAGAGGTGGAACAAAATGATAGGTGGATATAAAAAGAATTAGGCTCCAAGAAAGAAAGTCCCATTTAATCTGAGATCCTGTTCATCGGAAGAAACGACAGGCCCCACCGCAGCGTCGCCCCCTGATGTGAACCCATCGTCTCGGACAGGGAAGTGATATCCAGGATGTCCTTTAAACTTGTCGCATTGTTAATCACAGATCAGGGCCTCTGAAGATCAACACGTAATTTTACGCCATTTTCACGGCCATTTTGTTTAACAACAGCAAATATAACCTTTGAAGTAAAACACTGAGGCTAAATTTGAATTCTAGGCCTCAAAACAAAACAAAAACTGAAATAATTGATGGATCTCAAAAATAAGACAACGAAAAAAAATTGAAAAATTCAATATCTGCATCCAATCCTTGCATTGTTAGTTAGTTTCTCTGCATTATTATGGACTTCTGGTTGAGGACTCTTTCCTGACCTGGACCTCCAGTTTTTGCCTGCAGTGATTAATGCTTTTTATTTGAGTGTTTTTGTGTATTTTACGTTGATTTAATTTCTCACGTCACTTACTCTGATAAGTTCCCTTTTATTCCTGCCTTGATTTTCTTCGTTTATGCGGCAGGACGTGTCACGTGACCTCGTTCTTTGAGTTTGTCATGTCTTTCTATACCTATGACAGTATTGCTGTGTGTGATCCCTTAGACTAAACTCTGCGTCTTCATTCTGTTTAGTGCACTTAGCAGGTTTTCCAGACAGGCTGCAGTGTTTGAATTCTTTTGTGGTTTCTGATTTTTGACTCCTGACTTATCCTTTTGATTCCTGGTTGCCCAATTAGTTTTCACCACCTGGTTTTGCTTTTACTCCCCCCAACTACAACAATGTCTAAGAAGTCATCTCCTGGGGCCTCATGTATATACGGTGCATACGCACAGAAATGTTGCGTAAGAACTTTTCCACGTTCAAATCGCGATGTATAAAACCTACACTTGGCGTAAAGCCACGCACTTTTCCACGGTACCTCATGGCTTGTCGTACGCAAGTTCTCCGCTCCGTTTTGCAGACTGGCGGCACCCAGCGTCAAAGCAATGGTACTGTTCCTGTGTGGTTACACCTTATTTTCCTGACGCGGCTTTATAAATACACAGAAACTAACCGCATATTGTTTATTAGTGTAACGTATTTGATTGTAATTAACTCGTAACAATATAATGGTAGAGGGAACAGCCATAGTATTCCAAATACCAGAACTGCTTTAGCATTGTTACTCTCACTTCTTCTTCTTCTTCTTCTTTCAGCTGCTCCCGTTAGGAGTTGCCACAGTGGATCATCTTTTTCAATATTACTCTCACTGCACGACTCGGAGTATTTATATCACTGTATCTGAGTGTGAATCACAGCAGCAGCTGATCAGAAAGAGAATTATCGGTATACAGCTTCAAGGACACGCTGTCTCAGCCACGGCAAAACGTTTTAAAGCCTTTCCTGTACGGACCTCGCGGTTCACAAACAGTTTAATCCCAAGAACTTTAAACGCACTCAATCAATTGCACCTTGTAGAACTGTTAGGACTTATAAGTACAATCACCTCACTGTAAACTTGCACTACAGTTATAATATCTCACAACCTGAGCCACTTTATAAAGCGAGTATTTACATATGATGACGAGATCATTTTTAAGGTGAAATGCAGCAAAATATGTTTATTATATTATACAGGTAAAACTTTAACTTCATTTAAATGATCTATATTCTTCACTGGGACTGGCGTGAAGGATAGAATAATTAAACATGTACTACGAAGATATTTCAATGTTCTTTAAACGTTTTGAAGAATCGCGCTAAGCTTACAGATGGCTTAACGTCTATTACAGAGCTGATTGTGTGGCGATCGGTTACTTGGGGAAAGAAAAGCAAGGACTGCAGTGCCGGCTACGCCAATATATATTGAATATAAAACAGAAAGAGAAAATAACAACACAGCTAAAAACGCAGCGACAAATTTTGACAAA
Source organism: Polypterus senegalus (assembly GCF_016835505.1). Lineage (NCBI taxonomy): Eukaryota > Metazoa > Chordata > Cladistia > Polypteriformes > Polypteridae > Polypterus > Polypterus senegalus. Next base: position 191,062,096 of record NC_053160.1, read on the forward strand.
AGTTAAATGCTTGTGTCATGAGCACGAGGCTGCTATGCAGTGTCCGTAACGGACGTGGCCATCCACCGTGATAAGCTACCTTACTGACGGGCTGGCGAAGGAGCCACCGATTCTTCCTCTGCCCGGTGCCACCACAAGCCTAGAGCCGCCCCTGATTGTACTGCTGCAATAAATGATTTCATCGAAGTGAAACTCATGTTTAATAACGTGCTTTAACTCCTATCATCATGAAAATGACATCACGTATACATCTCAGTATTTGAGTTATTCAGAGAGCTGTAATATCACGAATGTCATGGACTCTGTGACCAGTTGGAGGAAGAGAGCCGGTTTAAGAAGCAAGTAGTGATTCACACACATAGAGCACATATGAGTAGAAGATGAAATACAAAACAAAGCATTTAACGTGCTACTTTAATTACGATGTGATTTGAGAAACTGGTTAATTAAACGATTTTAAGATGAAGTTTATGATGTTCTACTTTAATGACAAAATAAACTACGTGATTAAAGTGGAAATGTCGAGATTGAAGTTGACATTTCGTGTTTTTTCCCCACTGTGTCCCTATTTTTTTTTCTCTGTACCCTAATAAACTTTCATATGACACTCAGACGGTGGGCTACAACTCTTCTTTTCACGGCGACTTTGATATGTGACTTCTTTTTTATTTCCAGCACTGTGTGATTTTGTGAATGTGAGCTTTCAAGTTTCTCCAACACGCTACGTCACTCGATCAACTTCCTTTTGTTGATTATTCCACAGTTTATTTGAACAAATTGTATGTTTTTCCTTTGCCTCCACTTGGTATTCGCTGAAATTCTTATATTTTCCCCGTGCTTTTCCCATTGTCTTTTCACAGAAGGCTGCGCTTAAGGGCGATTTATATTGATTTGCATATTCAAATAGGCGTAATTCTGGGAGGATTTGGGGCGTTACATAATGCGTTGTGCACGAGCGTTAGTTTTCACGCTGATCGGGATTTATGTAGCGGAAGAATGTGGAAGTTGGAGTTCACACAGATTCCTGCATCTGGATTTTTCTGTGCGTAAACACATTTCGGCTTTTGTGCTTACGCCATGTTATAGTGCGAGTTCTACGCACGGCGTTATACGTGAGGCCCCTGGTGTTTTGTTGCTCCTCAGACACCATGCCAGCGCACCCTCCTCTGCTCGGTTGACTTTCCTAGTTTCCTTGAATCCTGATTTCCCGGTTTTGACCTTGGCTAGTGTAGATGTCCTTCTCCCAATTCCATTCTTCATTCACACTGCTACCATTTAGCGCAGACTTCACACCGTTGTCGTTTTGTTTCACGATTTCTGCTTCTGCCCAGTGCCTTACTTGCACTTCGCTTGGCGAGTCTAATGAATCTGCTTTAGCCTGTGATGTTCTAGCGGTGCCACATATAGTGCATGGTGAAAGGGGGTCCTCAGACCCCATCACTTCCTGCACACTTTTATTGTGGCGTAGACTAAATTTTACACGGAGGACTCTGTCATGTCTGCTCATCCGTCCTCACTCAATGACCTGACTCAATGATATTTTCAAAAAGGTGGGCAACTTTAATTAAGTGAATGAAAAACTGAAATCTCTCATTTCCTAGAAGTCCTCAGACCCTTCATTCAGTATTTTGCACAAGCTCCTGAGGTAAGTGCACCTGGATTTGGAAGGACCCTGGCTGGGATACGACATTCCACATCTATAAGGATTTTAAAAAGCCCATCCACACTCTGTGATCATAATTTACATATAAAACGTTTCCAAATGAAGTCAGAAACGGTGAAGATGGACCTGCCGGTCAGTAAGCTGGTGCTTGTTTGGATACAGCCAGGCTTGTTATGATGTTGCACTTTGTTCATTTCTATCACTATATACATTTTGTGAATTGTGCTTTATTTAAATATCTTATAATAAAGTATATGGCCTTTTGTGCTAACCCACCTGCCCAGGTACGGCCTCACTGCCAACAGCCAGCCGCCAGCCAGCCAGCCAGCCGCCAACCACCACAGACAGGCAATACTGTTCTCGTCGTTGGTGTTTGAACCAGAAACTAAACAGCAGCCAAACTCTACTTCACAAAAGATTAATAGAGGCAGGAGATAGCGCCTTGCTCCAATTTTAATTCTATTTAATGAAGTTAGAGTGAAACTGAAAAGAAGTAAAATACAAATAATTACTGATTTAAATTAGCAATAGAACTTTGCTCTGTATTTATCAAATTAACTTAAAATAATACTTACAGGCTTCGATGGGACTAACACTGACTAATCGTGAAACATGCTGTCTAACTATTGACTTCCTGTAATTCTATTTCCGCTTCCTCACAACTATGTCCATGAATATTCATAAGGTTATATTAATATTCCTTTGAACATCAAACAACTATTCTGCGAGGCAGAACACAGGCTTTGGCCTGTATAGGCTGACAAAGAGCTCTGGCTTTAAAAATTCAAAATATTTCAGTTTAAAATTCACACAAATGCTCTTTGAGAGAGAGCAATCAAACCTCTGGCATGAACAGACAACATCAAAACAAGAAACTTTATCAATAAACAACTTATTGGTCTAGGGCCCGAAGCCCATTTACATGGTGGAGATAGCCTGCACCTCCAGTTCTTTGCTTATGTAGGACTTTCTTTTGTGTGAGGAGTGTATGACCAGTGTTTTTCATGAAATGCAATGTGCCTCACTGTAAGCAGATGTTGCTATGGTTCACCTGCTGCTGGTAGTGCCACGTGCCTATGCCGTTGTTCTTTTCTCTGTCAGCCGCGGCATGCAGCTGCTTCCCGTGAGAAGGATTTGAAGCCCAATTACATGGCCAAGGTAACCCACACCTCCTATTCATGGCTCGTGTTATGATCATGTCATACGCTCTCAATTAAGAGCAAAATCAAGGTTCAAGGTCTAGAGGTTTGTGAGTTTTTTTGTGAGGGATGGACAACCGTTAGCATTTTATACATAGCAACCAGATAATTATGAATGAACAAAGAAATCAAAGAAAAAGGAAAAAAAAAAACTGTATACCAAGGCAAACAAGTCCACATCTGTAAATGAAGAGCAAAACCCAAAAATAATACAAAACAAAGAAAAGCAGCAACCAGAAAAAAACAAATTAATATGCACAATAGTGAGGACACCTTCACCTGAACAAAATGGCAGCTGTGATGTCAGAGTGGCCCCGCCTCCTTGGGGGTCCTCTCACAGAACACAAGGAACATAAGAACACCACTTAGATGCACTATGCATTAAATAACACTTAAAACAATATTAACATAAAAATAAAAAAAAAACACTAAAAAATACAGTTCAAGAACAAGCACAAAATAAATAAATAAATAAACACACACACAAAACATATGCCTGAAGGCAAACCGTGGCTGTGACATAATACTTGCTCTAGAAGTAAAACCTCCCAAGAGGCGGGGCCACAGTGACATCACCGTTTAGCACCGCCCCCAGCCTATTGAGAGGCTGTAGAGAGCGCACGATGGCTGTCCGTGCCGTTTGCATTTTCTGCTTTTGGAGATTTTTTCCTTTGTTCTTCAATTCTGCCACAGACTTGATCGTCTTGTCTTGCCCTTTCAGTCACACCCTTTTTTGCCTTTTTGTTATTTATTTATTTATTTATTTTTAAAATGATTTTATATACACCTAAAGTAAGCCTGCTTTTTGAGCTTGTTTCCAAGGCTGTTCAAGTTTTTGTACATTTAGAGGCCTGCTCAACGCTTTCTGCCATCTTGTATACTACAATTTGCTTTACTGTTTAACACAAATGCCTCGGTGGAAGTCGATCCGCTTAAATTTTTAGAAGCGGACCCAAGACCACCTCTTTGATATCTTGGTATTTCTTGATTTATGAAGAAATCTGGAACCATCTGGTGAGGTCAAAGCTAAAGGATTGGTGTCATTGTCATTTATCTGATTGAATATACGAGGGACATTCAAAAAGTTTCCAAACTTTTTAAACTCTATTTATTAAGAATGTCAAAAACAAATGAGATCACTTTCCTGCATAGTCACTTTTTTTTGCGATGCAATTTTTTTTTTTGCCCCATGGTCTGCTATTTCTCACCTCTTTTTTAAATTATTTTGTCTTATATTTTGTACTTTGTCTTGGTGTTTGTGTATTTTATGCTTTTTCTGTGGTATGCATCTTAATTTCCCCCTAGGTATTAATAAAGTCTGGCCAACCTAAAACCTGACGTATCTATTATAAAGTTCATCTACCTGCTATATAGTGCCTTTCATATATTCCCAGTTTACTCGTAGCCATCAGCCTGGCGGTAGAGCGTATGGACTGTGCCAGTCAGAGCAGTGCATGTAAATGAGCTTCACTTGACGTGTGGCTGTGGCTCTGCCGTGTGCCTTGTGATTGAGGGCCCCCCTTTAGATTGTGATGATGACGATGGTGACGATGAGCTCAACTGACTTCACTTCGGCTCCATCCCCTTCCCAGTTTTTTTTCTTTACTTTGCTCGGAGGTTTTTGATTCCAGGAGAAATAGAACTTCCTTCTTTCAAAACGTGTCAAAGCGATGCATTAATAATCTACAATTAACTCGACGTCTCCATTTGTTTTGCGTGTTTCGTTCATGTCGGCCCACCTACAGTCAGCGAGCGGAGCCACATCTGCCTCTGACTCTCAATGCAGTCTCAGACAATTTCATACTTTGCTTTCTTCATGCCAGAAAGTGAACATCAGTTCAGATGTCTGATCAACCTCAAGGAGTGTGAATTTAATCAATTCTAATTTAAAAAAATGACACGCAGCTTATAAAGTGTCACCAGCTGTTTATGGCCTGTCTCTTCCAATTCACTCCAAAAATAGGCCTCATTAGTGAGAAGAAGAAAAAAAATCCTGATTAAAGGCGAGCGTCACTCTGGAGGGCAAAAGAAATGCATGAAGAAAACAACAAGAAAATACAAGAAAAGGATCTGATCAGGGCGGCCGGCCACACGGTGGTGGGCTTCAAGGGGGCTTCAGAAGAAGGGAGGCTGAAAAATGAGAAGAGACCAAAAAAAAAAACAGACAAGAAAAGAAAAAACGAAACGAGAAAAACAGACCTCAGGCAAGAAAGCAAGCGAGGCTTCTGCCCCGTGGCAATGCTGTGCCAGTGAGAGGCTGAGACAGACAATGGGGGCCGCTGGGAAGGAGAGAAAGAAAGAAAGAAAAAGGAAAGAATAAAAGACTTTCTTAAAACAGCTAACTGAACAAAGTAACTCACATTAAAAATACTCACTGAGAACACAAACAGAAGGCTAAGAAAAAAGTGTGTGTGTGTGTGTGTGTGTGTGTGTGTGTGTGTGTGTGCGCTTACAGTAGACAAACAGTCAAAAACAGAGTAATAAAAATGAGAGGAATATGGAGATAGGAAAGGCACTATATAATAGATGACTACATATGAAAGGCTTTACATAAAATAGTAGACAGTTAGCTGGGAAAGTAACAATATCATATATAGGAAAGGTGCTATATAATACACTACATAATGGAGAAATATGAAATACACTACATGACAGAGACATGAAAGGAACTATATAATAGAGACATATGAATGGCTATATATGAAAAGGACTATATAAATTACTTTAAAGTTAAATGGGAAAGACATTATATGATGTGAAAGGCACTATATGATAGATAGATAGATAGATAGATAGATAGATAGATAGATAGATAGATAGATAGATAGATAGATAGATAGATAGATATGAAAGGCACTATATGATAGATAGATAGATAGATAGATAGATAGATAGATAGATAGATAGATAGATAGATAGATAGATAGATAGATGTGAAAGGCACTATATAATAGATAGATAGATAGATAGATAGAGTGGAAGGCACTATATAGTAGACAGGCAGACAGATAATATCTCTGAGCCAGTTCCACATTTTTATTTTCTCATTCTCTCCTTCACTTTATTCCATTGCTGTTTTTTAGTTCAGTTTGACGTCTGTTCCTGAAAGTGCGCGCCTGATCCTGACTAGTTCCTATTCTGCAATTCCACGTCTTCTTTAAAAGCCTGTTGACGTTTTATTGCCGTTTTCCGTGCGTTTCTTCACAGCACTGACCCTGATAAAAGCCCATCTGTCATGGAGTTGGAGTGCACAAGATGCCAATTCCTAAAACTTCCCTACGGCTGACACACGTCCAGAGGAGCTCCTAACAATTAAAATCATACGCCTTCAAAATAGATGCAAGTTATTAGATTAATGAGTTACAAAAAACAATAAAAACGATAAAAGAGATGGCTGGAGATGTTATGATGTCCTTTCCTTTCCTTTTTTAAGTGGAGGTGCTGTAAAGCAGAGAGACTAACATCAAGGAGTCAGCGATCTAAAGACTGATATTAGAGACATGAGCCGAGTGACCGGAGGAATTTCTGTATTTGTCTTTAACTGAATCAGATGTCACAGCCTGTCAAACATTTTGTCATCTTTTCATTTTTCCAGTTTTGGATCATTCAGGTCTGCTCCCTGTTTGCCCTTTGCCACTGGCCTGGGCCTAAAGCTGAGCCTAAAGCCTCTGGCTCACCTGTGTGTCTGCGGGGTGAAGCTTTTAACTTTTAAAGAATGGTTTGGTGGATCAAAGTGTGAGCCTCTGAAGGAGTGTGTGGCAGTGCCTTCATGTTGGACTTCATGACTTTTGTGTGGTGTGTTCATTATGTTTGCTTCACCAAGTCGACCCTCAACTGCGTTACAGGAGGGCTGATGATTCTGAACTATCAACAGGAGGCGCTCTGCTCCTCTTTTCATGATGCCATCCCATCCCAGCTTTGTTCCTGTCTTGTGTCTCTGCCTGCCAGCACAGGCGCCAGATCTCTGCCACGCCGCACCTTAAAGAGCAGCTCAGGAAATGCACAGCTGTGTCTTCGTACAGCTGAGTGTTTTTGTGGTTTTCTTAGGGTCTCCATTTTTTTTTTTGCTTGCTTTTTTCCATGATGAATAGTAAATTATCCACAGATAATAATCCTGCCACTCAACGCTAAATGAAAAAAAGATGGCAGGAACCTGAAAATGGGCGCAGCTGAAAGCAATACCAGAGGTAAATCCAACATGGAAATCTCATCACATCCAGCAAGAGCCATCGATGTGGCAGGGGCATCCTGGAGTGAGCAGAGTGGGTGAGGCTGGACAACTAGTCGGTCAAAGGGCGCCTGGAGTCGGCAACAAATGCCCACTTGTGTTGGTGGTTGGTTTAACTCTCCTCCCTAGTTGGCACTCACACTTTCTATTTATGTCTGGCACTGGAGAAGTTGAACCCGCTGAAAAGACGACTTCACTCAATGGCCTGCTCTCTGTGCTCATGGCGCGGTGCGGTCGTGCTGCCCTTCTGGATTGGCTTGGATTGTCTCGTTTGTAAATGTGTGGTGCATGGCGGGGAGACGGGGAAAGGAATGTGAATTGTGAAGTCGTCATAAAGCGCCACCACGGATATGCAGGGAGCGAGTGACCTGCGTGTGTGTCTGTGTGTGTGTTGTCTGTGTGTGTGTGTGTCTGTGTGTGTGTCTGTCTGTGTGTGTGTGTGTCTGTGTGTGTGTGTGTGAAACTGCAGCAGCTCACAGTCAGTAAAAACTACAATTAGTGGAGAAAAAAAAATGGGTCATTTAATGAAAAAAATGACTAAATTACTCAACAAAGAGGGTCATTTTATAGGATATTACGACGCCTCTGTTTTAATTTCATAGTAATGACTCATTGTAATTAATTCTGAATATACATTTATATATACATATTTTTTTCAAAGAAGATATTATGACAAGTGTTTTTAAATGTATAATAAATATTACTAATTTTGAAGAATACAAAAGATGTCATTTTTGTTTAAGACATTATAACCTGTGCATTTCAGTTCATAACAATTATTAATTATAATTAAATATAAATAATTCAGGGTGTGTCATTTTTGTATATGACGTGTATTTTAATTCATAATAATTACAATTAATTGGGAATAATACTGAATATGCTATTTTGTACATGATATTATGACATTTTAAATTCATAATAACAAGCATAATTAATTCTGAATGTACAGAATGTGCCACTTTGTATTAGACATTATGACATGTATATTTAAATCAATAACAATCAATAATCATAATTAATCGGGAATAATAATACAGAATGCCCTTTTAATGAACTGTAATATGGCATGTGTCATAATAATTAACATTAATGAAGAATTACTGAATGCTGTGTGAATGCTCTGTCACTCTGTACACTGCTGTATATGATGAGGTGTGTGTGTGAAGTCACTCTTAATCTCTCACACTCTGTGTTTTGTGTCAAGTGAATCAGAACTAACAAAGATGAAGGAATTGTGAACACACGTCACACTGTGGGTCATTTTGAACAGCATATTACAAATGGGGTCATGTTAATTGCTGTAAATAAATTTAAATAATATAGAAATATTATATTGTATATTATGATGTGTAATTTAATGTAAAATAATTAATAATGGTAATCAATTCTGGATATGGTTTGCATTTTGATTTATAATAATTAATAATGATAAATTCTGAATAACATAGAAAGTCTATTTTATTACACAGTGTAATATAATGTGTGTCATTTTAATGAATGATAACAGCTAGAGATTAATTCTCAATAGTACTTTTGTGCAGTATAACACTGTACCATAATTAATAATTAATAAGCATTAATGAATTCTCATTAACAAGGAAGTTTCATATTTATACAGTATAGTATAACTTGTGTCACTTTAGTCAATAAATATTGATTTACTCTGAATAGTACAGAAGGTGTAATTTTCTGTGGTATCAATTATGGTATTAACTATTCTAATTAATAATTATTAAATATTAATGATATCACAAGAATTAGGGGTCTTTTATACAGTATAACATGGTGGCTTTCTTTTAATTAATAAATGATAACTAATAAATATTTTGACATTTTACCCAGTGAAATATGGCAGGTAACATCTTAATGAATAATAATAATTACTGATTAACTGTAAATAGTGCAGAACTTGTCATATTATTATTAATAAACTCTAAATAGTTAAGGTGTTATTTTTATACTGTATAATATTGCTATTGTCATTTTAATTAATACAGAATTGTTAGCTCTGAATAGTAAAGACAGTAAAATCTGATATAAGACAATAAGGCACCTACCAATTTAATGAAAGATAAATAAATACTGATTCATTCTGAAGAGCACAGGTGTTATTTTTAATATGTAAGTGACTAACTAATTAAACATTCATGAATTGTAAATATTATAGAAGTGTTGTTTTATGCAGTATACGCTGGCTTGTGTCATTAATGAATAATAATAATAATAATAATAATAATAATAATAATAATAATATTCAATTTGGATTGGACAGACAGTGCAACGTTTGTGCCCAGTATATTGCATTATGGTAAGTAGTACTCCAATTAATAATTAATAAACAATAACGTATTCAGAATAACATGCAGGAAGATGTCATTCAGTTCATAAGATGGCCCCTTAATTAACAGTAATTAATAATAATATGACAGTACAATACTTATAATAATTGTTATCAGCTAATTCAGACTAATCCAGAATGTGTCACTTTCCGCAGTCTAACGTGACAAACGTCGTTTTCTTTACTAATGAGGAGTCGTGGACTCTGATTGGTTCGTTTGGTGCAGCACGTCATGGCGTCACATGGTGTGTGGTGTATTTCATGACGTATATCACGGTTTGTCTCATCATTTTATTTAGTGATAACTTGACTAGTTCTGAATCGTGCGGAGGGTGTATTATGGTAGGCACCTTTATGAGTTGCAGTAGACGTTAATGAATTGTGAACGACATGGACAGACTTTCCTTTGCGTCCTAAAAATGAATAAACAGGACTGGTGTCATACGGTCTAACGTGGCGTGTGTCACTTTGATCACCAGTCATTTATAATTACAGGTGACTTCTGATTGGTGCAGGCTGTGTCACTTTATACCACGCCATGTCACTGCATATGCCCGACTTGTCACTGGGTTGTTTTGTACCGCACTGTAAGTCAGGACCCGAGTCCTCTTCATGGCCGGGTGGTCTTTAGCAGTGACCAGGCTACTCCCGATTCCTCCGCAGTTCTACTCAGCTCACATTTGACTAAACTGACGACAGTTTGACTCCAAATTGCCCAAACGTCGCCTCCATTCGTGTCCCTCCATGGGGTCCCCCCATTCTCGCATGGTGGCGCCTCCCCTCGGTGTCCCTCAGCCATTGCGGTCTTCTCTCTGCAGAAGTGAAATCGACACTCCGAAGCCTGAATTGCACAGAGGGGGCCCGTCTTTGTTTCAGACGCGAGCCTACAGGGTGCCTTTCTCAACGGGCCGCTCTCTCCGCTCCTCCATTAGGCCCTCGCATGTTTCCGAGAGTTTTGTACTAATTTAGTGACAGATGCAGGGAGCTTCTGAGTGCCAACATGTTCTTATACTGCATGTTGCCGCTCTGATCCCCCCAAGTTCAAAAGCAATAAGACACAACTGTGTTACCGGGGCCTCAAATCACAGTTGCTGAGCAACAGCCACCATGCAAACACAGTGTTGCCAGATGAAGAAACAAGTCAAACAACATGAAAGCCAACAGAGAGCAGAGCCGCCACACCAATGGGACAGAGCGCCATTCCCACAGACTGGGCCGGGAAGCTCCGCATGGATGCCAGCCCTGCGTCTGGACGGCCACTTCAGCCTCGATGTTCGCAGGGCACTTGCATTTAGGCAGATGAATGAGCTCTCGCCCGACTTCTACCTTCTATGAGTGTGAAGGGAAATAATCTGCAACTCTACCATCTGAAACCCACCCAACTTCAGGAGAAGCCATGAATACGGAGAAGAACGGAGAAGTGGTGGTGGGGCGGCAACCTTTGTGGGTGTGGAGTGGACATCAACTGCAGGCCTTGAAACCTTAAGAGGGTCCCCGTGGTCACATGGCAGAGGCCAGCAGAAAACCTGACTTGCTTATGTGCTCCCATGAATCCCTGTGCTCATCCCTCCTTGTGTTTGGAGTATCGACACATTCGTAGCTCAGCGCCGGCTCTGGGGAACGTTGACAAGTTTTCCTCCCACCATATAAATGAATAACAACATGCAAATGGGCAGTTTTGTGGCACCGTGCTCAGCTCTATGGCATCAAAGCTCCTTTTCGCTCAAGGCAAGGCTCAGAGTTTTCATGTTCCCCCCCTGGCCCTGGACGTCTGCTACGAGTTCTCCGGTGTTTTGACATGAGATTAATGGACCATTTGAAATCAACACGGTGTGTGTGTGTGTGTGTGTGTGTGTGCCATGAGCTGGCGTCACATCCACAGGGGCACATCATCTGCTCCACGGGTAAACGCCAGCTTCCTGTCATCTTATAATGGAAAGAAATGGGTGTAAAAAACTTGAATGGATAAAACAAAAGGCATAAAGAATAAACTTAAATTAACTGTGAGTGTCCCGGCCGGATATCAGTCTGCCACAGTGGGCTCTGTGTGTGTGTGTGTGTGTGTGTGTGTTACATTTACTGTACAGAATGAGTATCAGTAGGCCCGGGGCTGGCATCTCACCTCTGTCATCTGTTCATGAAAATCACCTTCTGTATCTTAGCATCGTCAGGTCTGTCATGGCGGCTGTCTGAATAGAACTGGAGTCACAAACGTCAAAGGGTATGTCGGAGCTGACGGGGACTTGGACGGTTTGGAGCTCACTTTGGATGATGTGTCTGTCATGACAATAGAGAAATACGAAAATTAAATAAATAAGCTTGGAATAGACAGACAGACAGACAGACAGACAGACAGACAGACAGACAGACAGATAGATAGATAGATAGATAGATAGATAGATAGATAGATAGATAGATAGATAATGTGAAAGGCGCTATATAATAGATAGATAGATAGATAGATAGATAGATAGATAGATAGATAGATATGAAAGCACTATATAATAGATAGATAGATAGATAGATAGATAGATACATAGATAGATAGATAATGTGAAAGGCGCTATATAATAGATAGATAGATAGATAGATAGATAGATAGATAGAGTGAAAGGCACTATATAATAGATAGATAGATAGATAGATAGGGAACTGACACCATTAAAACATTATTATTATTATTATTATTATTAAAATGCTGCTATTATTATTATTAAATTACACTTTGCCACTGGTGATGAGGACAATAATAATAATAAAAATAATAAAAATACTTCTACTACTACTAATAATAGTAATGCATGCGCATGAACATCACATAAAACTACCCTGTGTCTTGTCATGATAAAGGCAGTAGCAACAGGACCAGTTAACAAAAATAAATAAATCAATAGAAATAAACAAATAAATAAATAAATAACACGCTGCTTTGTCTTTATGTTGGTAAAGTCTCTAATTGCATTTTACTTGAGAACTCATCACAGAGCTCAGAGTTATTTAGCAGATACTTTGGACAGATTTACTCAAAGCGGGATATGAAAATGGCCAAATATATTATAATTATATTAACATAATACCAAGGGTCATAGGGAAGCAGGAGCCTATGCTGTCAGGGTAGGCACCAGTCCTGAACATGGAGCCAGCTAATCATCATCATCATCATCAACTGTATTTTTTTTTTTTATTGTATAACAGACTTACGACCTAAAATGAATTACAAAAATTAGGTCTGTTGACTCATCCTCAGCTCAATACAAATAATAAAAACTGCTTTGCCATACTGATTTGTATAATGTATGTGATATATTAATTGTATATATTTTTATATTCTATCTTTACATTATGACCAGCAGGCCCAGCTCCAGCTAAACCCCTGCAAAGAATCATATCAAGTCCACCCCCTCACACTGCCAGTTATGTTACTTGTTGGATTTTTTGGAGTTTATCAATTATGTCCCCCCTAGTATTTCAGATACCCCCTTTAATATTATGGCCTGAAGCTGATGTGGCAATACTACAATATTATTATTATCCTTATTCATTTTCTTACAAATTTGTTCAGACCATTAAATAAGCATGCAAGGGAATTAATTATACTACTACTAATAATAATAATAATATAAAGGCAAATTAATGAAGCGATTAATACACAATGATAATAGCAATAATAATAATAATAATAATAATAATAATAATAATAATAATAATAATAATAAGAAGAAGAAGAAGAAGAAGAAGAAGAAGAAGAAGAAGAAGAAGAAGAACTGCTTGTTATTTTATTGGCCCTTTACACTTCTACTTATGTTTCAGCAAAAAGTAAAAAAGCAACAGTCATTAAATTAAAAGTAAATAAATCCCCCAGTCAGCACAATCTCTCCATCACTTAATAAAACACACGCAACATAACAGAAGAACATAAGCAGCAGAGCTCGATAAAGAGTCAAGGCTGTGATGTTCAGCGCTGCTCTAACCCTCTGATTTGCCGTGTCCTGCGTTACCTACACTACGTATACTGTAAATCTCTATGCTGGTCTTGATATTTATATCTTATGTATTTATTTCACACACACATTAGGCAAATTAATGAACTGAGTGATTATGACATTTATTATTATTTCCACTCCTTTGGATTATTTTTATTATTAATATTACTCTATTATTGTCGTTATTGTATTCGCTCTATATACCTGCGCTCATCTATAAGCAATACATATAGATTATATGTAAGGTAGCATATAAACATATTATATACAGACACACACACGCGCGCTTTTCTTTTTTTTAATAGATTCTGTCCCCCAGTCCGCTCGTTCCTGACCCGCCCAGATCGCGTTCACTCGTCTATTTCTGTTATACTGATAGTAATCGCCCCCACTATCTAGGGTTGAGGTCTACCATTTCCTATTTTGATGTCATGTATCCCCTTATAGACCTCGTCCTAGTTTTCCCCTTGCCGGCGGTCGAGCGGCTGTCATTTGCCGGGCTGTAGTGGACTTCTTTCTTTCTTTCTTTCTTTCTTTCTTTCTTATTAAGTAACCAGAAGCGAATGATTTTTTTTTTAAACTTTCAGCCGAAGTGCTCGCAGACAAAGCTAAAAAAACAAAGGTGGGGTAAAAGAAGTGCTCGCGCATTGGTGCCCTCGGAGCGGCACACACAGCCATTTAGAAGATCCGCCCTAATCCGCGGATTACCCGCGATTGCATCTCCTCCACTTTGCGGAGCGTTGAGAAAACGGCTTTCTCATTAAAGAGCAGTTTAAAGCCAAAGAAGTCAGACTTGCATAAATCTTTAATAAGAGAAGCCTTTTCAGCACTGGCTGCACTTTATGAAACGCGCCCCAAACACCCCCATCCCCCCCACCAAGCCCCCCGGGTGACACAATCTGTCCCGGTCAGGAATCCCAGGAGCTCCACTCACGGGGGTGACACGTGACGCCGGCGGGTAATCCCCACTAGTGCGGCTTTGTCTGCGACAAACAAAAGGCCACCCAGGCTGTAAAGGTGGCCTGGCATTTCCTGACTCCTCACCTTGGCAGGTGGTGCATACTCTGGCTGAGCTGTGCCGGAGGGGGCCATCACTTCGGACAACTTGTGTAGAACTTCTGTTTGGCCACATCCAGTTTGCTACTTTTTTTTTCTTCCACTCCAGCAGCTGCATGGAGACTGGTGGAGGGGAGGGGGGTGACTGGGTGGACTGGCAACCCACAGAATTCACGGACTTGGCAGGACGTCCCATGCCCTTTTGCAGCACCTATTCTGGCTATCCCTTTCAAGCGTTTTGAGGGAAATCGAAATTTGAGATCCAAGTTTAATCCATCGAGTATTTCAAGAAAAACACCAAAACTAGGAAAAAAATAAATAAATGGGAGGGAAATGAAAATGTGAGAGACTACTCCAGTCGGGGGGAATATTGAAGTGCTTCAGTAGGGAGAGCTCAAATACGGCAGACGACAAAGAACACTTGCACTTCCATCGGGGCGCCAGAAGAGGGCAGGCCAAGTCCAGGCAGCAGCCGGGTCCTAAATGCCGGCTCGTGTGTGTGCTCTGCGGGTCTGCCGCTCTGCTTTATGGTTGCCACTCACGCAAACAAGACCCACAACATACGTTAACCACAACTCTCCTCCGATGTATGTATTTATTTTATTTTTAATCTCCATTTGCATTTAAATGCGTTTCGGTAAAAACGAAATTGTTGGAGATTAGTCGGCAACGCATTTCATTTTCGGAGCCTGTAGGCTCGGCCGGCAGAACACGAGCACTTTTATTATTTAATGATTGTGAATTCAAGTAAACTAATTAGAAGAAGGTGTCAGATGTGCTGCCTTGGGAGGGTTCATTTCATATTTATTCTGCCCGGTGTCCTCCCTTCTCTCTGTCTTCCGCCGATGCCCCCGACAGACATTGTGTCACTTTAATGGAACACAGCAGGAAATCAGAGCGCATTACATGCAGGACGATCTGCTCGAATTCTTCTAACCCAACAAATGTCGGCCGTAATGGATTAGATGATTCAGTCAAATGGACAGTTCCAGGTGAAAGAAACGAACACCCATTTCTACTTTTAGGCTGTACGGGAGGGGGGCATGGAAAGGAAAAATAAAATAAAAGAAGGTCATCTGGGTGGCAGAACCGAGGAGAGACTTGACATGAATCAATCAAGCGGGCTCCATTTTACACTTAGAGCACCTAATGCCTAAACATGAGCGTGCGCCTGGAAATTAGCACCCGATTATGAGCATACATGATCTCCCTCTGGAAGACAATAATATTGGTATTAAGCTTCTCAAGAGGAAAGATGCTGCTGGTTTTTAATATATCTTAAATTATGTCAGGAAAAACACTGGAACATCACACAAAAGCCACAGTCAGTGTATATTGCTATCTCATAAAGCTGCAGATCTCTACAACAATATTGACACAGGAGCAGGCAAGCAAATGTCAGCCAATATAACATATGAAATACTTAACGTAACCAATTTTCACTTGTCAATCAGCAGGGAATAATGACTGATGCCACAAATCAATACGCCTCAATTGAATTTCAACTCACAAACATGTTTCGTTCTGCACTATAAAAGACTGTCAAATGTCACCGCCCTGGAGCTGCACGACGATTCCCAAGATTTATTTCTTTCGAGCTCTCAAGTCTATTAGCAACAGTGTGGCTGCTTCTGCCGGCGAGACGGAGAAAGAGAGGGGCTGGGGAAGCGGTCTTCAGAGCCTCGTTTCAGGGGTCTCGCACCCCACCGAATGCACACAAAGCCCCCCCCCCAGGAGAGGTCAAGCAGGCCGCATGCGCTCCACTCCCGTTCGCCGCACTACTCTAGGCGGACTTGTGACCGCACGGCACCGCGAGTCAACTCCAATCGATGCCACGGCCACCTTCACTTCGGTACCAAGCAAAAAAAATAAATAAATAAAAAAATACACAAGGGCATACGTGTCGTCAAAAAGTCAAAATGACACCGCGGGCTTACACGAAATCAAAGAGAGCCGGTCAGATTTCCAAGGAATTCACAGTCGGGGATTGTGGCGGGAGTCCATAGTGTCACGTGCACGGAGTCCCGCGAAATTCTCAAAATGGCACGTCCGACCAGCGTGACACACGTGAGCGTGATCGGCAAGAGAGAGAGAGAGAGAGTGCCGTGAAAGGCGCTATATAATAGTGACATACAGAGAGGCGGGAAAAAAAAGCAACACCATTATAAGTCTGTGCATTTTAACTACAGCCATACATAGAAATAACGGTATAAATTAGGTGGAAAGTTACATAGGAAAGGCACTATATAAACACAATGTGATAAACAGAAAGGTATGGAAGGCACTAGATCAGCTATGTGGAAAGTTACATAGGCAAGGATTGGTAGTAAAAGGCGCTATATAATAGATACATAAATGAATACATCTGAAAGGCATTATATAGATAGACAGAAAAACACACTATATGAATCAGAAAATTAATTAGGAAGAGCGCTATATAATTGATATATATAAGGCACAATAGACATTAAATAAAATGTTAAATAAGGAAGGCATTTTATAACACACATTATAATATTAGGTACAAACTTAAAAGGGAAAGGCCCTTTATAATAGACAGATATTAATTATATAGAAGGTTATGGAAAAGCACTACATGATCATAGGAAAGGCACTGTATAGTCATTAATATAGAGAGACACAAAAGGCATTATAATATAAATAGATACATAGATAAGAATAATATTAATAATACTAATACTAATAATAGTAATAATAATAATTCATTTTATTTATAAGGCACTTTACATTTGTAGTAAATTTCAAAGTGCTACATAAAAAAATAAAGACAAAACGAAATAAAAACAGAGATTAAACAACAATAATTAAATGAAAGGAAATATATAAAATAGGTAGAGCTAAATGGGGAAAGGCACTATAGCATAGCTAGATAAAAATGAATTGCATTACATGAGACCGCAGCACCGCAGTCTAAATTAGACGAGCAGTAGTCACCACTGTGTAATAATAATAGGCATGAAGAACAAAGGTGGTTATTGTTATTATCTCTGTTAGTATTTAAAATGCCCGCCCTGCCTGAGATGTCTGCCCTTGTTGTCCTCACCCCCGCTATGCCCTTCACACATTCCACACACTCAGTCCGTAGAATAAATGGATACTTTTGGTATCAAACTATGGTGAGTGACATAAAGTTGATGTTAAATGTCACTTGAAGGAGGTGACGATTTGCAGGGAGGAGAAACAGGCTGGAAATCGGCAGAGCCTTCTTTGGTGCACTTTATTGGATTTCAAAAGAGAAGAAGTCACCGACCAGGAACACAATGGCCAAATGCTGAAGCATGCTGTCCAAGCGCTTGGGCCACCATGAAGGAGTCAAATCACACCAAATATACAAATAAAACGTGCTACACTACCAGAGACGGCTGCCTTTGTTTCTAAATGTGCACAGACACTACAAAGGACGGGGAAATAATCTGCTTTGTCAGTCCTAAAATTATTTAATTAAAGAAATGAAATTAATAAGTTGAGAGGACATGCCGGAAAAGAAACCCTTGGCCCTCCCTCAGGAGAATATGGAAGAGGAAACGTGTTTGTCTTGAGACAATAAAGTCCTCTGCTGGCTCCAGCCTCGGTCCGCAGGGAGACGGTGGGGTCTTAAAACTAAATAAATGGACCGTTAGGCTTTGTGAAGCGACACTGTTATAGTGCAGCTACACAAACAGAGGGGCACCGGAAATACCCGATAGGCGCAGACCTCATACTGAGTGTGTGTGTGAGGAGAAGAGACGTCAGAACTGAGAGGAGAAAGAAATGAAGAGAAACACACAGAAACTGGGAAATGAGCACAAGGCAGACAGACACACGCTTTGTCATCACATACTGAACATTACTTTGTGTCTTTGCTGCGCTTTACTATGTCTGTCTGCTTGTGTGCCCTGTCACCTTAACGTAGACCTTTGGGGAGACGAGCCGCCATGACGTCACCACCGAGTGTCCGCCCTCCATCTTTAAATTCAAAGGATGGGAACGAGCGCCTCAGTGGAGTGTTGACATCTTTATGTAAGTACGGTTTGGACTTTCTTGTTTTTTTTAAAGTTTATTTGCCTTTGACTCAGATTTTGCGTTTAATTTCAGATTTGCCTCATTCACTGTTTTGCATAAATCCTGACATTTATTTATCTTTCTTTTAATTCTGAATATTTTTGAGAAAAAAGCCAAAGGTTTTTCAAATTTCCTCTTGCATTAAAGATATGTTTGTAATTTTGGAACATTTAAAGTGTGTGTATACACAGTCATATGAAAAAGTTTGGGACCCCCTGTCAGCCTGCATAATAATTGACTCTCCTTTTAACAAATTAAGATCACTGTGGTATGTCTTTAATTTCCTAGGAGTACTGCAGTGTCTTCTTAACAAAAGATTTTTAGTGATGCAGTATTTAGTTATGAAATTAAATTAAATGTGAAAAACTGGCTGTGCAAAAATGTGTGCCCCCCTGTCATTGTGCTGATTTGAATGGCTGTCACTGCTCAATGCTGATTACTTGGCTGGATGAGCTCGTTAACCCTTGAACTTCATAGACAGGAGTGTCCAATCATGAGTGGTCAAAGGTATTTAAGGTGGTCAATCACAAGTTGTGCTTCCTTCCCTTTGACTCTCCTCTGAAGAGTGACAGACAGCATGGGATCCTCAAAGCAACTCTCCAAAGATCTGAAAACAAAGATTGTTGAGTCTCCTGGTTTAGGTGAAGGTGACAAAAAGCCATCTGAGAGGTTTAAACTGTCAGTTTCAACTGTAAGGAATGGAATCAGGAAATGGAAGGCCACAGGCACAGTTGCTGTTAAACTCAGCAGGTCTGGCAGGCCAAGAAAAATACAGGAGCGTCATATGAAGAGGCAGGATTGTGAGAATGGTGACAGACAACCACAGATCACCTCCAAAGACCTCAAGAACATCTCGCTGCAGATGGTGTATCTGGACATCGTTCTACAATTCAGCACATCTGTATGGCAGGGTGATGAGAGAGAAGCCCTTTCTGCACTCACACCACACACAGAGTCGCTTGTTGTATCAAATGCTCATTTAGAGAAGTCAGAGTCATGTTGGAACAAAGTGCTTTGGACTGAAATGGAGTTATCTGGTCAGAACAAAAAGCGCTTTGCATGGCAGACAAAGAACAAGAAAAACACCTGCTACCTCCTGTCACATTCAGTGGAGGTCCCATCATGCTGTGGGGCTGTGTGGCCAGTTCAGGGACTGAGGCCCTTGTTAAAGTCGAGGTCGATGAATTCAACTCAATGTCAACAAACTCTTCAGGATAATCTTCAAGAATCAGTCACAAAGTTGAAGTTACTTAAGCAGGGGTTGGATATTCCAACAAGTCAATGACCCAAAACACAAAGGCATTCATGCAGAGGGAGAAGTCCAATGTTCTGAAATGGCCGTCACAGTCACCTGACTTGAATATCATTGAGAATCTATAGGATGATTTGAAGCAGGCTGTCCATCAAATTGAACTGAACTGGAGAGATTTTGTATGAAGAAGGTCAGAAATACCAACATCAGAGTCCAGACCCTCATCACAGGCTACAGGAGGACATCGTCAAGAGGCTCAAAGGAGCAAAAGGAGGCTCAGCTAAGTATTGATGTCATATCTCTGTTGGGGTGCCCACCTGTCTAATTTTATTATGACGCATATTTCATATTTTCTGTTAATCCAATAAACTTCATGTCACTGCTGAAATCCTACTGTGTCCATAAGGCATGTCAGATATTAAAAGGAAGTCGCTACTTTGAAAGCTCGGCCAATGAGAAAC